>NC_066589.1:7850000-8100000 GCF_905475345.1 Vespula vulgaris
GAGAGAGAGAGAGAGAGAGAGAGAGAGAGAGAGGTAATACGAAATACATTTGATAAAACTTTCTCGATAGATAGAAATGATAATCACATCGTCGTTTTGCGTATCGCAAGATAACGTTAATAACAAAATCATAGTAACAACGTATTTACGTAATATTTACGTACAATCATCATCGATTCCATCAACATCTTTCTCTCTCTCTCTCTCTTTCTCTCTCTCTCACACACACACCCATTTGAACTCACCTTTCTTTTTCTCGTTCTTCCTCCTTCTTCTTACGCCACCGAAGTTGAACATTACTCGTACGTGGTGGATATAAAAGAAACGATTCTCTCCATCGCGAAATTTTATTTACTCTCCGATGGTTCTCCTGCGAACCATAGAATTCCGTCTTCCTTCACGACGCTACTATTTCTTCCTGTCTCTCTCTCTCTCTCTCTCTTTATTTCTTTCTTTATCTCTTTCTTTCTTCTCGACAAAAGAAGCAAGTCCCGCGGAATGTATCCCACATCCATTTTACGAAACGCGATATAGCAAGATATTATTTTTTTCCGAAGCGTATCACGTCCGTCTTCGCATATCGACTCTACTCGCGTCCAGAATATTAATCTTCTCTTCTCAAGACTCGATTTAAAGCACCGAAAGAGAAGAAAAGAAGGAGAGAAAGGAAGAGAGAAAAAGAGAGAGAGAGGGAGACCATCGACAGCGAAGGTTCCTCTTCGTTTCGTTAACCCCGCGCCATTTTTACCTCTCCCTTCCGATATCGTTTCTTCTCTTTTCTTCTTCTTCTTCCTCTTCGTCTTCTTCTCCTCTTTCTACTCTTAAAAATCGTCTGCCCTCATATTTTTAAACGCTGCACGCTCCCACGATAGAAAGCTTTTCCGTTCTCCTCCGGTTTGCTCTCGTCCTCTCTTCCATAGCTGGCACACGCTATGAATTATAGCCGATAATTATTTGAAGGCTCGGGACAAAGGAAGGAAACTCGAGCTGGCTAAATGATAACGGATAACGGTGAGAGAACTGAGAGAGAGAGAGAGAGAGAGAGAGAGAGAGAGAGAGAGAGAGAGAGCAAGAAGAGAAGGTAGTATCGTAAAGGGAAGGAACACTGATAAGATTGCTACCTTAATTATCCTCCACCCTCACACATTTGATCCCTTCTAACTTGGATAAACCTTAAAGCTTCTAACTACGTAAATATATATATATATATATATATATATATATATATATATAGTGTAAATTCATGTTGCAGGTATATAATTTAGAAAATGTTCTTGTTATTAAAAAAAAAAAAAAAAAAAAAAACAAAGAAAAAAGGAAAGAAAGTGGTTATTCTATTAGAACGAGTAGAACATTCGTAAAAGAAAATCAAGAATAATTTGACCAAAGTATATAGGTATTTTCGTACACGCCTATATTCGTATACCTACTATTAGTATATATATATACATATATATATATATATATATATATATATATATATATATATATATATATGTCGGGCTGGACCTTCGTAAACAAGTCAAAAGCTTACTTTACGGGGATTCGTTCGAAGGAAAGAAAACCTCTGCCAAATGCAAACGAAGGGGGAATATCGGGGATCTTCGAATGCGACTTTCTCGAAATGCGTTTCCGGTATATCGCGTTGGAAAGCCGAGTCCTGGCAAAGAATTGGCAAACAACAAGTAGGAGTAACGATAACGTAAAATAACGTGCGACAGTAACGAGGGAGACCCTTAATTCCACCCTCTCTCTCTCTCTCTCTTTTATCCTCTCTTTCTCTCTCTCTCTCTCTCTCTCTCTCTCTTTACTTGCTTCTTTCTCTTTGTTATTCTCGCGAATGCTCTTGGAACAGCCTGCCTTTTCCAAGCTTTCTTTCTCCCTCTCTCTCTTCTCTCTTCTCTCTCTCTCTTTCTCTCTCTAACTGACGTCCTCGAAGGGGTTGTCGATCTTCCTCTCCGTCAGACGTATCTCGCTTTTTCTTCTGGCCCGACGACGGGCGCGTCACGGTGTCGGAAATAACGACCTCCGACCGTAACTCAACTTGATTTAGCTTCTCCTTATCGTAGGAACCATTATCCTTTAAAAATCGTTTCGTTTTATTATACGCCTACGACAGTCATAGGACGTATTACGTTTCGCCGAATCGTCTTTTAAATATACCTAACCGTCCTCTACCTATATACCTACATACAACTACTTCAAACGTTTTCAAAACAATTACGTATTTATATAACATCACTGAGATGAAGAAATTCGAATATAAATTCATATCCTATATAAATTTATATTAAATTTCTAACTTATATAAATCTATAGTAAATTTCTAATTCACATACAATCGATCCGAGAAATGATTAATCCTATCGAAATATATCCGAACATTCGACATCTTTTTTTTCTTCTCTCCTTTTTAATTTGCTTCTTTTTTTTTTTCTTCCCGCGATTAAAATGTTACCCTCGTACCATCCATCCACCTCCCCCCTCTCTACCTTCATATTCTCACACCCTTTCCACGTTGAAAAGTACTACACCCGCATTCTCTACCCATTCCACCCCCTGCTCCCTATACCTTTCCCCTCGTTGTTGTTTTCCCTTGAATTAATTTAAAGTGAAAACGCGTGCAAGAGCACGGTGGATAGAACACACACGTGACGACAGTCGTGTCAGCCCGTTAATTAATTAATATTTACCGATGAAAATCTCGCGGGTTGCTTGCGTGACGGCCTCTCGCGAGATTTCGTTGAGGGATATGAGAATGATTCAACGTTGGTTACCCATTCGTTCGTCCTCCCCCTTCTCTCTCTTCTCCTTCTTCTCCTCCTTCTCCTCCACGTCCTTTTCCTCCTCCTCCTCCTCCTCCTCCTCCTCCTCCTCCTCCTCTTACTCTTCCTCCTCTTCGTCCTCTTTCTCTTTCTCTTCGTTCTCGTCGTCTACCTCAAATTTGCGAGCCGCGAAATTCAGTGAAATCTGGGAAAATTACGCACGAGCAAGCAACCAGCCAGCGACACACCGGGATTCTCCCGGTAATTAGGCGGACAGAGTTGTAGAAAGGTTTTGCTTGTATTGTTGCTTGAGGCCGGTGTAGAAGAGAGTTACCGAGTAAAACGGTAACTCGCTTCAAACGAAAGCTTTTCATCGAAAAGAAGAGAAAGAGGGAGAAAGAGAGAGAGAGAGAGAGAGAGAGGAAACTAAACGTGAGACGAGAAAATACGAGAGAATCTTTGGTGAAAATTTTTTTTCTTACATCTTCATTTCCTTCGTTCTCTTTATCTTGTTACTCTTTTTTCTTTTATTTCTTCACATGTTTCTTTCTCTCTTTTCTTTTTCTTTCGTCGAATTTATTAAATCATAGTTAATATCAAATTATCATTAAAGTGGATTGCGTGATCGATTGGTACATAAGTAAATATTGACACTCGTTCTATTTTTGATAACTCTTGTGAATGATCTTTCGAATAGTACGATGAGACGACGAATTGGAGTACGCGCATATGTTTCAAATTAAGCATAAGCATATATCATCATCATCATCATTATCATTATCATCATCAATATTAGCAACATCGTGATCATCGTGATCATAGGAGGATTTCGTATAGAAGTTTAGCTCGTCTACGAGAGTATCGATCGAGGATTACGAAACGATAAGCCGATCGGTACCTGTGTAATTGGAAATATCCGGCGGAATCCCACGGTGAATCGTTTTCAACCGGCATCCTTCTCTACGTTAATAATCGACCCCTTCGCTACGATGAATTCACCGCATTGTTACACGCTCGACTTACTTACTTTGTTTGTACGATAATGTCTATTAGCAGTTCAGCCTACCGTATCGCACGATAATTAGTCCGTTGCGATTTGATACGACTTCTCAAGAGAAAAAGAAAGAAAAAGAGAATAAGAGAGATCGATTCTTTTCGGTTTTTTTTTTCGTATTTTGGATAAGAAAAACTTTGATAAATACGATACATACATACATACATATATACATATATATTTTTTAAATAAGGTCCTCTTTTTCTTCGATCTAAAAATTTGGAAATATATATATATATATATAAAAGAGAGAGAGAGAAAGAGAAAAAGAGAGAGAGAATAAAAGAGAAAAAGGAAGAGGAAGAGAGAAGTATAATAATGGTTCGGCTACGCTTTTACGTGTCTCGAAGTTTAAAGAAGGACGTATGCGGCTCACGTCTTATCCAACCCCCATTCCCACCCAAGGCAACTCAACCCAACTCAACTCAACCCAACCCAACCCAACCACCCACCTAGCTACGCTGCTTCTCGCAGCCAGTTCTTTGGCTGGTTCCTTTGCTCTCTTCTCTACTCGATAATGTGCCAGAGTGACAGCGAGGAAGCTGAAGCTCCTCTCCGGTCGACTCCGTCCGTCCGTCTGAAAACTTAGTTGGAAAAGGGGTCACGGCACGTTCTCCAACAGCAAGCAAGCAAGCAAGCAAGCAAGCAAGCAAGCAAGCAAGCAAGCAACCTAGCTAGCTAGCAAGCTAGCTAGCTAGCAAGCAAGTCCCCTCTCCTCTCCCCAACCCTTCTCCCTTCCCAACCAACCAACCAACCAACCATTCGCTCATCCAACTCGTCTCCTCTCCTCTCCTCTCCTCTCTTCCTCTCCTCTCTTCCTCTCCTCTTCTCATCTTCTCCTCTCCTCAACCCCTTTCTCCTCTTTTCTTCTCTTTCATCGCTCCTCTTTCTCCTAGAACTCTCTTCTTTTGGCCCTTTAACTGCCTCCATGCTTCGAAACTCGCCCTTACTCCTCGCCGATTCGAATCTGCTGACTGCGTTCAACTAACGAGATATTTAAGCTGATCGGTCGCCCAAGGATTTTCGCAAACCCGCTTCCCGCATAATCCTTAGCGACATAATTAGCATTGAACGAGTCGAATATATGTAAATAAGTAGAGTGTATAACGTCAATCCTTTTCCGAGTGATTTTAATCCCTGATGAATTCGTCTTTCTTCGTTCTGTCGTCGAATATTTTTGAGGATATATTTATATCTCGTTGTCGTTAAATGTTAGATTAGAATACGGTTACGAAAAGGTTTACTCTTTGCAAAATGATTCACGATTCATGATTTGCGATGGTATATCGCGTACGATTTTACTCGAACGAATCGTTTCCATTCAAATATTTATAACGCCTAGATACGAAAGAAAAAAGAAAAAAAAAAAGAAGAAAATAATAGCCACGATAGATATAATATTTTAGAGGGGGGGCTCTTATAGCCTAGCCAGTCATCGTTTACAATTTTTACGTTTCAATCGATCGGTTTGACAATGACGAATAGGATTCTATATATTACGACGTATTCGAAACGAATGACTCGTTCTCGTCTCGTATAAGCATCCATGATATAAATTAACAGAATGATTGGAACGGACATAGTCAGCTTTCGGGCAGGGAAAAACGTTCGACCTCATAAATCCTAATTCGAATATATCTGGTTCGCTTTTCGAAAGGATCGAGGTCATGTAATCCATCGAGTCGGTCCCGCGTGTCCCGATGGTTGTGCGTAAAAAAAAAAGAAAAAAGTAAAAAACCAAAAAAAAAAAAAAAGAAAAGAGGAGGAAGGAGAGAGATGAAAAAAAAAACAGAAAGAACGAAGAAAGATCCAAAAAAGAAGAAAAAGAAAAGAAAGGAAAAAGGATTCGAGAAAAGAAAAGCGAAAGAAAAATATAGAAATACGGAATAGGAACAAAACGTATTGTATCTTAACGAGCTAAACGTGAGCCACGAAACCGAAAAGTTTTCAACGATGAAAGAGAAATCCACGAGAGTATCATGGTTGTGACGGTGATATGGTTTGATGGTGGTTGTGCCTTTCAGGATCGTAAAAGGATAAAGTCAAATACGTAGAGCCTAAACTCCGATACATCCATAAACGCGTTTATCGCTGTAGTCACGCGTCTATGTAACTATATACGTATGTTCAGCCACATGGGAGTCATTAATATTCAAGAGATACTGAATCAGATTTTATTCACACCAGCCATCATAAAGCTCGAAATTGATGTTCTCTAGAATACGTATGCACTATGAGGCCAATACATTTTCAACCTTCTCTATCTCTCTGTCTCTCTCACTCTCACTCTTTGTCTCTTATATCTAAGAACTGTCTCATATACCCTTAAAAATATAACGACGTCCTTTACAATGTTATTATTCTCTCGTATATCTTTCAAAGGAAGAAGAAAAAAGAAAAAGAAAGAGAGAAAGAAAAGAAACAAGAAAGAATGAAAGAGAAAGCAAGAGAAAGAGAGAGAGAGAGAATAAGAAGGAATGACTTTTCCATTATTCTAATTAATAGAATTAAAGGACGATTAATTAAAAGTGCACATTTTTCTTCGAATCGATCGTAAAAAGAAATTAAAGCGACGAAGGGAGAGAGATAGAGATAGATAGATAGATAGATAGATAGATAGAAAGAGAATGGTGCAAGATTCGTTCGCAACGAATTAAGCAGACAATTCGCCGATATAACCGGGCTCTTTCAAGTCGGATAATGGGCTAGGAACGGAAATGATGACAGGAGGCACGAAATAAGCGAGCGCCGGGGCCGAAGCAAGCCCCAAGAGCCTCGACACGAACCGCAATGGCATTGGCGGCAGATTCAATTTAAGATAGCTGTGAACTCTGGACTCTGAATGCGCCGTGCTATATTAGAGTTCATACAAGTTCACTGTAGCAACCGTCTCGTACACCCATGGGAGTGCACGAGCCGCCCCTGAGTTATGCTCTGCAACGTTAAACCGTTTTCGCGATATCCACTATACGAATAGAAATTCTAACGTTCTACTACCCTTTAAATCTCTAAAACTGGTCTTGGCTTTCTACAGGGGAAGTTGACGCTGTTCTATACTTAAAAGGTACGATCGATAAGATTTATTACGTTGTCGTTGTGATTAACGACGCTTCAGCCCCCTCCCACCACTCTTTCTCGAACGAGTTACGTTCTTTCAACGCGCTTGAAAATAATAAGCGACAAAAATTTATTTACATTTTACGTTCAAGTGTGTCCAATTAATATATCGTGAAACAGAGCGATCGTAACAATATGGCGAGGAGATAGACGAAAGGGAGAAAACAACGATTACGTAGAATTGTAATCTTTTCAAACGTCATTTGAAAAATGAACGACGAGTCTTTTGACTTTTGGACAGGTGTACGCGTTAATACTTTCTGTGTTAAATTTATAAGATAAGTAATTTTACATTTGTCGAAATCCGAATGAAACTGAAGCACATCTCCGAACCCTCTATTCCCTCAAGACGAAAGTTCAACGTCTAAAATTTCGAGGGAAAATTAATGACGACGTATCACTCCTTAAAACGAATTTATTTTATTAGTAAGCTGGTTTATAAATGTTTTGCACGAAACGGAAACCAATGTACGAATTATCGAGGGAAAGGCGTCCGTCATACGCTATTATTCGCTTTGCTTTATAGAGAAAGAGGAAGAGAGAGAGAGAAAGAGAAAGAGAGAGAGAGAGAGAGAGAGAGAGAGAGAGAGAGAGAGAGAACCGAATCGGCTAAAACTTTCTCGCTTTGTCGAATGCCAATATCTCGTCTGGCAGGAACCCTTAGAAACGTCCATTGGTTGTTGGCTATGGTGATTTATCCAGTAGACATTAACGCGACTCAGTTACTGCTACTACTACTACTACTACTACTACTGCTACTACTACTACTACTACTTACATACAGTACCCGAAACTCGGTAACTGAATGAGCTATGTCACATGAAACTAGTATTATATTCGAAAATACTATATGTGTATGCTTCTATGTGTATATGTATCCGTGTATGTGTGTGTGTGTGTGTGTGTGTGTGTGTGTGTGTGTGTGTGTGTGTGTGTGTATAAGTCCTTTATCGTTTACTCGTATCGATAGTACGTCGTGAGATATCGACGAGTTCCCTCGAGATATATATCGAAAGTCGTAGCTTCGATCGTATTTTGAAAAAAAAAGAGAAAAAAAAAAGAAAAAACAAAACGATCAGCTCGTCGTTCGATCGAATTCATGTCATCGGGCCATCTTATCAAAACTTTGAAAATTTAGAAGCTTTCCCGAGTCAAAAACCTATCAAACGAATCGACTGCAGGTAGACATTTCTTTCTCCCTCGTTAGTCTCGTCGCGAAAGGAAAAGAAAAGATGAGAAAAGAAAAGAAAAGAAAAGAGGGGAAAAGGGAAAAAAAGAAAAAGACTTAATGAACTACGTTCCTAGGAAACGATCCTTCCGAGAGTCCTCTTCGAGACTTCTTGCGACACCTTTAACTACGTAGGAGAAGGGGGAAGAAGCGAAGGGGAATCTAAGAAAAACGTTCTTCGTAGAAAGAACTCCATTAATTGATCGTCACTGTATCAACGACGCGATCTTATTAGATAGGAGATATCTTTAAGGAAAGAAAAAAAAATAAAAAAAAAAACAAAAAAGAAAAGAAAAGAAAATAGAAAGAAAAAAGGAAGAAACTATCTCTCATATCTTTTTGCTCTAAGGAATATTCGATGATTTATTATAATTTTTCATTTGGAAAGGAGGGAAAGGAAAGAGGAAAAAAGAAAAGAAACAGGAAATTGAAAAAAAAAAAAACAAACAAACAAAATAGGAAAAAAGAAGAAATCTTCTGTCTCGTCTCTTCTTGCTTCAATGAACATTCGGATTTGTATAATTTTTCGTTGAAACGAAAAAAAAGGAAAAAAAAATAAATAAATAAAAATAGAAAAAAGAATAAGAAAAGGAGTAAAGAAGAAAATCTTCTTGAAAAGAAACGAAGAAGAAGGAAACGTTAACGTCAGGATAATAATAATAAAGTATAGAGAAGAGAAAGAGAATGAAATTTTTAAGGATATTCGTGGATCGAAAGTCGAAAGATAAAGGACTATCTCTCTCTCTCTCTCTCTCTCTCTCTCTCTCTCTCTCTATCTCTTGGCGACGGACATTAAGGGCAGATCCAACGCATACATACGTACGATAGGAACGGTGGCTCGGCTCGTAATTTAGTCTCGAGCTTATCCGGAAGTCTCCGAACGGAATCCATTAAAGACATTAAAGAATCAGCTCGATCGAGTCGGTACGGCCGAAGCCGAGTCGTCGTCTTCGTCGTCGTCGTCGTCGTCGTCGTCGTCGTCGTCGTCGTCTTATCCTTGTTTGGTGTCCTACCAAGGAGAATATCTCTCTGTCTTTCGCCATCCTAAGGAATACGCGAATAGGCTAGAAGGATAGAACCTCTTCGCTTCGGTTCGCTTCGGTTCGCTTCACTTCGGGTAGGATTCTCAGTGATCTAAAATTCGAAAAGGGCGAAGCGAACGATGACGGATCAATACGGAGACGCGGAGAATGTTTCTCTCTCTCTCTCTCTCTCTCTCTCTCTCTCTTTTCTCTTTCTCTCTTTCTCGTTCTAACACATACACTCATACACATATAAGTACGCGCGCGCGCCAGGAAGAGAGAGTAAGAGCCAAGAGAGTCTCTTCGTCTTTCTCTTCCTCGCGATTCCTTTCTAACCCTCCTCCTCCCTTTCCTCCTCCTCCTCCTCCTCCTCCTCCTCCTCCTCCTCTTCCACCTCCCCCACTCCCCACCCGCATAATGGAGCGCTATATAAGCGAACCGACCGCCTTCCTTTCTCCGCTTGATCCTTTTATATGATAATTGCAACGTATTTGCCAGAGTCCGTGTATAAACTGGTGGGCTTTATTGGGACGAGTCAGCCACATTGTGCGTATATACGGCGCAAGCTCGACGGATTTCGTGTGGCTCGCTTCCGTCTCTCAGTGTCGATCCTCTTTTTATTTTTCCCTCTTTCTTTCTTCCTTCCTTCCTTCTTTCCTTCCTCTTCTTTCTTTCTTTCTTTCTTTCTTTCTTTCTTTCTTTCTTTCTTTTATCTTCCTCCTATCCTATCTTTCTTTCCAACACCCTTTTATTTTCCTCTTCTTCTTCTCCTGCTTCTCCTTTTTCTTTTTTCTTCTTTTTATTATTATCATTTCTTTGACACTCGACTTATCACCAAGCATTCAAGAGTTGTCACGTCGAATCTCTACTCTTAGGTTTATCTTAACGGCGATCGAAGCGATCGCAAAGCTCCGTGACAATCTCGAGATCGAGAGAGACGGAGAAAGAAAAGAAAAAGGGAGACAGACAAAAAGAGAAAAAGAGAAAGAGAAAAAAGACGCACACACACACACACACACACACAGATAAAGAAAGAGAGAGAGAGAGAGAGAGAGAAGCTCTCGAAATTGTTGCGAGCGACCACTTAAAAGCGTTCCCCAACCGTCTCCTCCTAACATCTCTTTCTCCTTCTTCTATCTTCGGCGACGCTAAATATTCATGTAGTCATCTTAGCGAAGGTACAACGAGACGATGGTACTGGCAATGCCTCGAGGGTTCTAAGCAATTTCGAAGAGGAAGATTATGTTTCTCCGCGGACAGAAGCGGCCGCGTCGAACGAACGAACGAACGAACGAACGAACGAACGAACGAACGAACGAACGAACGAACGAACGAACGAATGAACGAAAGAGGTGGAGGTGCCGCAGGAGAAGGTGGAGAAGGGAACGGGAAAAAGTGAAACTAATTTTCGTTCGGTCCCGGAGCTTTCGACGTGTTCCTTTCTACCAAACGTCCTCTTTCCCCTCGTTTCTTCCTCTTTCTCTCTCTTTCTCTATATTTCTCTATCTTTCTATCTCTTTCTTTCTTTCTCTTGCTCTTCTTCTTCTCCTCCTCCTCCTCTCCACTCTATCCTACCTCTTCCTTCTTCTTCCTCACCCTTTTCCAAAGTTTCCTCTGCTTACCTAGCAGGAAGTTGCTATCCCTGCTACGTTAATCCCGCAAATAGATGACTTTACGAAATGGTACGAGGCTGTCTGGAAAGCACGACGCAGGAGCACCGTATTCCGCGGTAAAAAGGATAAGCTCTGCCAGGCTTCGTACAGGAAACGTCTTTCCGTTCTATAGGTATAGCGCAATTTAGTATACCATACAACGAAACGTTATCATTCTTCTTCCTTTCCTATCATTTTCTATAACTATTCTATGAATATTACTTTCTGTTACGTGTAAATTATTCATTTTCTTTTCTTTTCTTTTTTGTCAAAGTCCATAAATATATATATATATAAAGATGTATGTATATACGTGTATTCAAATTTCAAATTTGAATTAACAAAGTGATAATAAAAGTAAAAAGGTGATGATAGAAAATTCGAGAGTCGAAATCGTTGTAATAAATTTCGCAATCTATTTCTTTTTCTAAATTCATTTTTGTCTATCTTTTTATATTTTCTTTTTTTTTTTTATCATTAAAATTGAACGTACAATCTTATTAATAATTATTCTTTTTATTATTATTTTTAATTTTACGATTACTTAATGTAAACTTCGCGAGAATGATTGTTTAAAAAAGAAAAAAAAGATAAAAAAGGAAGAAAAACAGAAAAATCATCAAAATCTCCGAAGAAACGTATGATAAACTAAGAAAAAGTGATTCGTCGAAAACAAGGATATCCTTCAAAAGCTTCACGAAGTTTCTCCTTCGAAGGAGAGATATTCACGTACGATTGGACTTGGCGCTTGACTGAAGTCTATTTTTCAAGTGACTTACCCGAGAAGATTTCATTGTTTTGTATATAGACGGAAGTCCAAGAGATATTTTATTTTCTTCGTGAGCATACATATAGACGATGTAGAAGATGAATAGCGATTGTCCTATATACCTACATATATGTAAAAGGATAAAAGTCTAAAAAGAAAGAATAAGTAAAACGTTTCCTTAAATGTTAGTCCAATTATTTTCTCTTTATTATTATTATTATTATTATTATTATTATTATTATTATTATTATTATTATTATTATTATTATTATTATTATTATTATTATTATTATTTACACCGTAAATGCTTTATTCGCATCATCGGTCATTATGCACTTTGCACTTTTCGAGTTAAGAATAACGTAATCACTCAATTTACTTTTCTTTTCTTTATTTTCCATAGTCATTTGTACGTAAGTACGTACGTAATCGCGATGTCCATCTTTTATACCATAAAAAGAAAAATGCGATTTAATGACACAATTAAAAAGTATTCAAGGAAATAACAACAAAACGACGTTGTATACGGCATGGAAGGAATGTTGATTATCACGCTAGCTACCAACCCAAAGTTTCTTAAAACGAATGTTAATCGATATTTAGGGGCTTGTTCCCTTATATATATATATATATATATACATAATCGTAATAAAAATCATAACAAAGAAATTAATCGTAAAACATGCCAGTATATAATTTTTCTCGCGAATAAGTCGGAACAAAATTACTTAGTTTTATCGTCGATATTATCATCTTTTTATAATAAATACCTACGTAATATAACCTACCTACATACGTATTTATTATCACGACGAAGAAAAGAAAAAGAAAACAATGGACATTTCCGTTTTGGCTCAGACGTTAAGAGCTCGAAATGAAATATAGAAAAGAAAGCTGTTTTCTCGGTAATACAGTCCCCTCCTCATTCTCATCCTCATCTCTATCACCCTATCAAGGATGATACGACTCGGGAAAAATTTTCTCAGCTTCGAAATCTGTTAAGAAACGAGAGTGAGAGGAAGATAGAATCTCTCTCGTAAGAATTTCTTCCAAGGGTTTTCGCGTTATACTCGCGGTAGCTTGGCTGGCATAACTACTACGACGATGCAAACGGACCGAGGAAAGCTCCCGGACCGTTTTCACAGTCAGTTTCGTACGGGATGGAGAAAAGGCGAGAGAAATATCCCTGCGAAATAGCTGAAGAGAGATAGAGATAGAGAGAGATAGAGAAAGAGAGAGAGAGAGAGAGAGAGAGAAGCACGTTTAAACGGCCTGACAGTTAAATTTAAGCTAGCAGCGTGTTGCAAGAGCCATCTTCTAACGGCACTGATCCGCAACATCCACGAAACTAGCCACGGCCGTTCAATTTACATACGATCGTTCTCAGCTTCGTTAACCCTTTTTATTGCCTTAAAGAGTCGTAAGCATACCGCTACGTAATACGTCTGTCGTGTCTCTTGTAAACGCTTAGAAATAATATTGTATATTTACTGCATATTTGTATGTACATAATTTATTGATTAATTTTATTCGTTCGCTATCACTCTTGTTATTGCTTTTATTATTATTAATTTCTTTCTTTTTTTTATTTTTTTTATTTCTCTTCTTTTAATTTCTTTTTTTCTTCAATCCTTTTTTTTCGCTGAAAATCTTAGAAATGTATTGTGTACTTACTCTTCCTCGCTCGCAAGCGCGAATGAAAAGAATGAAAATACGAAGAAAATTTATCTTAGGAATAATGTGATAGTACGAATTTGTTTGAAGGAATTTCGATTTTTCTCTTTTTCCATTGTTTTTTTTTCTTGTTTTCTTTTTTATTATTATTCTTCTCTTAAATTACCTTTTACATTGTTACTTTCGTTTCGTTCTGAAGCAGGATTAATTGAGCGTATTAAGGAATTATTTGTTGTTACGAGAAAAATTATTCTCTCTCTCCCTCTCTCTCTCTCTCTCTCTCTCTGTCTTTCTCTGTCTTTTCCTTTTTCTTCTTCTTGCTGATGTATAAGAAAAAATAAGAGGAAAGAAAGAAAGAAAGAAAAAAAAAAGGCGAAAAAACGGCCCTCGCCAGAGAGAAAGAACCCAATGGAGAGTTAAGAAAATTAATTTCCGCGTATCGTTAGGTGCACCTGCGCTAAATCAATCTTCCCCTCTTGTCGTAACGTTACACTTTGGAATTTTAAAGAGTCGTCCTCGTCCTTTCGAAATATTTATTCTCTTGATCATTTTTGTGGACATGAACGAAGTCAAGGAATTTTTAAAATCTTTTAATCATTTTAATCATGAGATATCTAACGGACGATATCATATAAAAATAATGAAGAAATATATATATATATATAGAGAAAGATAAAAAGATAAAAAGAGAGACAGAGATAGATAGATAGATAGATGGACGGATACTTGATTAACGAACAAAGAAATTTTATCTCTTCTATCTACATACGAATTAAACTTCAATTAAATAGGACACGTAATTCCATCGAATTACATTAAACGTTTCCAATCACATTTTCTGTTTCAGGTGAGTAGATGTAATACTCGTTCGAACGTCGACACGTTTGTATCGGAATGACGGAGAAAAACGGTAAGAAGAGAAGAAAATAATTTGATAAATAAAATAATAATCCGTCCGAGTATCAATGAAAATATATACGTATGTGTATCTCGATAGATAGGTAGATAAATAGATAGATAAGAGTTAGGAAAAGAGGTAAGACAAAAAAAAATAAATATTCCGCTCGATCTGTCAATTATATTAAAGAGAGACACACACACGTAGATACATATATACACATAGAGAAAGAGGAGAGAAGTAAAGAGTGTAGAGAATAGCTTGCGCAGTACGGTGATAGAACAAAGTACTTTAATTAATGATTAACCTCTTTCCTCCCCTTCCTCTTCAACCCTCACGACAATTTCTTTTTCACGACCAGTGGCATCGCAATTATAAAATCGACAAGTACGTTCGACAAAGCAACAATAGAAATGCTTCATTGGCTCGAGTCGAAAAGAACGTACATGGTGACGATGCGAGCGAGAGACATGATGAGGGATAAAGAGAAGGGGTTGAAGAGGGTTCGAGCGAGAACGTGTGTATGCGTATATGTGTACGTCTCTCTCTCTCTCTCTCTCTCTCTATATATATATATATATATATATATATATATATATATATATGTATGAGAAGGAGAGAGAGAGAGGGAATGTGAACGCTTTGTTAAATTAAGCAGCGACGCTTTGAGATCGACGCCACTTACAAAGGACTTGATTATCTCGACGTCGTACTTTGTATTCATCGTATCCACGAGAGCGGTACAAAGTAACGAGATAATTAAAAAGCTGTCCGGCCCCTTTCCAATTACCAAAATGTTCGGCGATCCGAGTCCTCGCAGCAACCGGTCGGGAAATCAACGTTACGCGAGAATGTAGATACGTATATACATACCTACATAGATGGATACATGAATATGTACGTAGATACATTCATATATACATACATATATACAATTATATATACATATATATATGTATGTATGTATATATATATATATCGAAGTATCGATTGTCCCACCGCTTCCGAACGGTTACGATCAATTTAGGTTTCCAGTCCCTACTCGTATTTTCGATCGTCGTACCGGTAAATGGAACGATTGTTGGTAGTAGGTTATACCGCTCGTGTAGTACCTATAATAGAACCGGAAAGCACGATTTCGACAACGTCCGACGTTCGACGCGAAATTTCGAACGAACGATAATTTAATACAACCATCTCGTCGTTAAATAAAATTTTTCTATCCAGGAATTCTTCTTCTTTTTTTTTTCAATTTTCTTTCCTCTTTTTTTTTCTTGTTACTCCACATATTGTATGTACACGCGTATGTGCGTGTTGGCATTTGGAAGGTGTTACGTATAGTTATCAAAATGTTATCAACGTGAATATCTGTATACGTGTGTTCAACCCGATCTAGATACATGAGACTAGGGAAACGTTGTCGAATTTGTTTTTTAACTGATTACAAAAAAGAAAAAAAAAAAGAAAGAGAGAGCAGAGACCCACGTTCGAATACGATTTTGTTCGAAATTGTTTACGTTCGGTGATCCTGTCGATTACTACTTAAAGAAAAAAAGAAAGAAAGAGAGAGAGAGAGAGAGAGAGAGAGAGAGAGAGAGAGAGAGAGAGATCGATGAAAGGAATTTAGCGAAGGAAAAAAAGTTTCGAGATTGTCGCGATCCGACGAGTTGGAAGATATTGCGAAACGAAGGAACAACGTCGATCGTGAAATCGAGCGAACGTAATATCGCGAAATTGCATTAATCCTTCGTCCGATAACGACAAGAAATTTCTTCGCTACTTTTTCTCATTCTCCCTTCTTTCTCTTCTCTCTTTGTCTTTTTTTTTTTTTTAATCTTTTTTCTTTCCTTTTTTTTTTCTTTTTTTTCTATCTTCCTCACTCCGATACTTTTACGAAAGGAATAGGTTTGCTCAGACTCAAGAAGGGCTTCTGGACGTATCGGTATTTAATTTGGAGTCTTCGTATTCTCGACGGATCTTCGTATACTCTTCCCTTCGTCTATTGCCCTCCCCCTCCTCCTTCACTTCCTCCTGCAACTCCCTCTTCTCAACGCCCGTTTCTCTCACTTTAAGTTTTCTCGCTTTAAACGCCACTTTATATCGCCTATTTCATTTCGTTTCATTTCATTTCATTTATTTTTCTTTCATTACTCTTTGAATCCTGGCAAATAAATAGCGATCGGAAAGAGAAAGAGAGAGAGAGAGAGAGGGAGAGAGGGAGAGAGAGAGAGAGAAAAGAAAAGTCTTTTTCAAATGCGTTTCAAATAACCTATGCGTTTGAAGATATACCCTTCATTTGAGAAGAAAAAAGAAAAAAGAGATAGGAAAGAAAAAAAAAAAGAGAAAATAGAAAAAAGATCTTATGTTAGACGAAGAGTAAGTTTAAGTCTCCTTTCGATATAGTCCCTTTTGCGAATAGAAGTCACGTAGTCGTATAAAAAACGGTAGATAGGATCGAAAGGATAGGAAAAACGGATTGTATTCTCTCTCTCTCTCTCTCACTCTCTCTCTCTCTCTTTCTCTCTCTCTCTCTCTATTTCTTTCTCTTCTTATCGGAAGAAAATTTTCAGCTCGTACGAACTCGTACAGTCGATCATTCGGTATCGCATGTAGATATAGAACGAACGTTTGCGTCTTCTTACGGTCGAATAAATCTAAGCTTTTACAATCTAAGAACTACGTGTCTTTAGAATGGTCGAAGGAAAGGTTCGAAGGTGGGAAAAGGGGAGAAGGGGGTGTCACCATTGCAAAAAGGACCTTTCAGTCGCATCGCGCACAAATAAAATCTTAAGGGTGTCGATCGGAAAGAAATTTTTATCTTTTCGTTCGTTTTATATATTTTTTTATTTTTCTTTTTCCTTTTGTTTCTTCTTCTTCCGTTCTTCTTTTTCTCCTTTTGTTTCATTCGATGATATAAATACTCGGAAGTATATGACATAAAGATGAATTTGTTTTCTTTATTATTTTTCTACGTAAATCCTACGTTAATCTCTTTTGCCAATTCGAAAATCTTCCTTTCAGAACGATTGAAACGTATCTTAAAACAAGGAACATGAGTGTGTCTGTGATAATTTATTCGCAAAAGGGAAAAACGTCTCGCGTAAAACGCACCCGTTCGTTCGTCGATAAAATGAAATACGTAGAAAAGTACCTGTTATGTATGTAAATTCGTACACCTATCGTACGTACATACTACGAGAGGAGGTCAAGGTGTTGAAGAAAAAATAAAAAGGAAAAGGAAAAAAAAAGAAGAAGGAAAAGAAAAAGAAGGAAAAAGAAATCGCGAGAGAGACTTCGGCGGATAGATTGAACGAGTTTCAACCTTGACCCGGACAGTTAACTAGAAGAAACACGACTCTTCGAGAGGGGTGCTCACGGAAGGATACTCCAAGGATCTCGCAACGTGCCATTTCTATTCTAACTAACCGCTCGCGTGATTTCCAGCGGTTCTTTCTTTCGCGCAAGGACGACTTTGTGCTTTTATTTCCGGAACGAGAAAGCTCTTTCAACGAAAAAAAAATAATAATAATAATAAAAAAAAGTAAATAAAAGTAAAAACCAAATAAAAAGAAAAAAAGATAAAAGAGAAACTAGGAGGGAAATATATTACAGCGCACGGGGCTGTGAAAAAGAGGAAAAAGAAAAAAATTAAGAAATCGAAGTAATCGGTAAAGAGTAAAAAGGAGAAAAGAAATAATAAATAAATAAATAAATGAATAAATAAATAAATAAATATGAAGTTAAATAAAAGATATAAAATGTTAGCATGCTGATATTCGGAAAGGTAAAATAAATCACTGTTAAAATTGAAGTGTCGTGGCGCATACTAATCCATCAAAGAGACGCCAAGGCTCATTCTTATTCTCTCTCTCTCTCTTTCTCTCTCTCTCTCTCTTTTCCTCCCTCTCTCTTTCGTAATTTCCTTCTACGCGTAATAATACCTTCGCCCATAGAAGTAGAAGTTTCTGCTCTGTCGTCAACGTCGTCAACGTCGTCAACGTCCTCGTCGCTCTCTCTCTGGATCACCGTATCCAACATACCCGACGATGAGAACAACGATAGACAAGGATGAACCTTTACCTACGAAATTAAAAGGGAAAGATAAAAAGGGACAATAAAACTGGTAATAAACAGCGGCAACTTGAAATAAACAAATACGATCTACGGAAATAGAGCGTGTATATGCAACAGAAAAAAAAAGAGAGAGAAAAAGAGAAAGAGAAAGAGAGAGAAAGAGCTAAGGTGGAATGTTAATAAATAAAGATAGCGTGCATTGAGAGAGAAAAAAAGAACTCGTAAATAGGAAGGCAAGAGAGAAAGAGTAGGTAATAACTGCTCTTATAGTCTCGAAAGTGGTACTCCTTATGTTTTTCAAGTAGCCACGAGCGTAGCTTAAATGGAAATAAAAGCATTTCGAGATTGGAAGGTGCTGTTTGTGTTTTCTCTCTTTCTCTCTTTCTCTCTCTCTCTCTCTCTCTCTCTTTGTCGCTTTCTACTTCTCTATTTTCTTTTACGGTCGCGTGATTCGAACGTAAGTACGTAAATTGACATTTCGAGGACGAGCGAAAACAATTGATTTTCGTATGGCAAAATTCCAAGTTTTGCGGTGACTGGAGTATGACGAAGAGGAAGATGTGGAAAGGAAGGAAAGTCGAAAGCTAAAAAATTCCAAGCTTTATCTCTCTCTTTCTCTCGCTCTCATTCTATCTTCTCCTGTTCGAGGCAAAAGCAAATTTGTCATCGGCTCTTCGCTAGCTCTGCTTGGCTTCTACCACTACCTACGAGACTTCCACTCGTCGCGTCTCATAATTCTTCAACCAGATTTCCGGCTCTTATGTCGTTTCACCGCTTTGCCACTCGATGGAGATGCATAGAGAAAGATAGAAAGAAAAAGAGAAAGAAAAAGAAAGAAAGAGAGAGAGAGAGAAAGGGAGAGAGAAACATGATATATTTTTCCTACTTTATATCTGTCAAATCTCTATTTAGAATTGCATCACATTTATCATTTATAAACATACGATTATAAAAGGCCCAAATGACATTTTATTCAATCTGTTCGAATCGATAATTAATTCAAATCAATTTTGTGATATGTAAAAGTCCCGAGGGGAAATTTGTTAAACAAGTTTTCTATTGCCTACAATCAAATCGAATAAACTCAATGAACTGTTTTCAAGAGCGAACGATAGACAAAGAGAAACAAAGAAAGAGTAAGAGAGGGAGAGAGAGAGAGAGAGAGAGAGAGAGAGAGAGAGAGAGAGATCTTACAGATCGACGATTTACGTTCATCCTCCATAGTTCGCGAAGCGATCAACGTTGGATTCATAATTAAGCAAAGTTGCAGAGCAGTCCGCCGGCAGTATTTCGTGCTTACGCAGCTCGAGCTCGAAACGACTCGATCAATCACGAAGATTAAATCCTTGTCGGCAAAAGGATTCAAGTCGGCCGTAAATTTAAAACTGGAGAGCTACATAACTCGTAATAAAACGATCGCTAAAGCAGAATCGATTCGTTCGACTTTTCGATATCATTCGATATATTATAATTATTCGATATGATAGATTCGATGGATCGATTTGAAAGCTCGACAATAATATCTCTTTTTTTCGTAAAAGGATCGATATATCAGCGAGGTCTTTTATCGTCGAGCGATAATAACGACGATGAATGTTTAAACAATACGAACGTGATAATTAATCCGATAAAGACGATTATTTATCAACGAAGGAAACTCTATGATTTGTACAATCGAACGAGATATAGAAATCGAGATATTACGATGTTACTGACGATCAGGATGTAATCGTGTAATTTCCAACATTGAACTTTTGATTTTACCTATCTTCTCCTTTAATCGAACTAAATGCATTAAAAAAGAGAGAGAGACAGATTTTGGTCTTCTTATTTACGTGCGAAATTTTAACCGTAAGGGTGAACTCGACGCTCTCTCTCTCTCTCTCTCTCTCTCTCTCTCTCTCGACCGGTCGATTCGAATTTAACGGTTACGGTTAATAGTAACTGCTATGGCGCGAAGCAACGACCCTACCAAGAGCATGAGAGAGCACGCCAAATCCGAGGACGACTTTGTTGTACCAAACGACGCGTTCCTCTTAATGCGACCTTTATTCCAAAAGTTCTACTCGCTTTCGAGAGCACTCCCCCACTTCCTCTCTCTCTCTCTCTCTCTCTGTCTCCCTCTCTCTCCCTTTCTACATATATATATCTACAGAGTTTTCGTAGTTCTCATTCTCGATACGACGGAACTTTCCGAATCTGCTTTCTTTAAATCGCTGATATACCCAACGCCAAAGTCATGCTGTTCTTTTTCTCTATCTTTCTCTCTCCCTCTATATTTTTGTCTCTTTCGCGTATACACACAATCAAAGATACTACATACCTAGTATAATAGTTGAATCTTTCTCTTTTCTCTATGTGAAATTCAAACTATATCTACATGTTTTCTTTTTTTTTCTTGTAGTATAATGATAGTAGGTGGAGAAGTGGGAGTAGAAGGAATATGGAGGAATAGCGAGGGGTAAGGATAAGGGTTGCTCGACGATGGACGACGAACTTAGGAGAAACTCGTACGATTCGGAAATATTCCAAAGTAAAGGAAGTTTTTTCCGTTGACTTACTCTCGTAAACGTCGAGATCCTTTTTCCTTCGTGGTTTCTTGAATAGAACGATAGTCTAATAAAAATCCTTATGGTTATCTTTTCTCTCGGGGAAATAAAAAAAAAAAGAAAGGAAAAAAAGGGAAAGAAAAAGGAGAAGAAGAAAAGGGAATAGAATGTCAGATACGTCTTTGCGTATGAGGAAAAAGATGTTCGATAAGTATTAGAAAAGAATGAAGAAGAAGAGGAAGAGAAAGAAGTAGACGAAGACGAAGAAAAAGGATAAAAAAAAATAGAGGAAGAAAGAGAAAGAAAGTAACATTGTTTCACGTTCCTATCGAGAAAGGAATTTAATAGGTATTTCAAATCTCACGGAAGGATCTACGTTTTACCACCAGCATTACCTCTTACCACCCTCTATCCCAAACCCTATCCCCTTTCATGCACTTTGACTGGTCAATCCTTCGACGAGAGAATTCCATTCGTTGCTCGCCGATGCGTTACAGCTTATAAATGTGTCTGATTAGGGAGAAAGAGAGAGAGAGAGAGAGAGAAAGAATGAATTTGCACGTATACGTGTGTGTATATGTATGTACGGACGTGTGTGTCTGTCTTTCTGTGTGTAAGCACTCGCGTGCAAACGGAGACAACGTATATATTAGTTTCGCGTTTCATCGTCCTTTGTAAATATAGAATTACCAAGGTAATATCCGCAGACATTGGCAGATGGAATTCCGTGTCGTAGCGAACGCTAATTTCGAACGACTTAATGTCGGTACTGGTATACGCCGCTTTACGTTCGTCTACCCTTCTTCGATCGAATATACCCTTTCCTCAGAGACTTCTGTCGTTTCTTTTGTAAGAACTTTGATATCACTTCTTTGAAATTTTTTGTCTACCAGTGCAATTCTTTTGTCCCTCTCTCTCTCTCTCTCTTTCTTTTTTATACACGTATACCTATCTACAAAAAATCTACCTACATGCAAATCGCATTTATGCTTAAAAAAAAAAAAAAGAAGAAGAAGAAGAAGGAAGAAAAAAGGAGAAAAAGATTTACACTTTTCTTCGAGTCGAGATTTAGAAAAAAGAGAGAAAAGGAAGAAATGACAAAGGAAACGTAACAAACGAAAAATCGTACGAAACTCTTTCGTCAGATTCGAAGGATTGATTGAAACATAAAAAACAAAACCAAAAAAAAAGAAAAAAAAAGAAAACAGAAAATAATAATAAGAATAATAGAAATAATAAATTTCGCTCGTGGTTTTGCGAGGATAAAAGAAACAGGGAAGGAAAGAAAGAAATAGAGAGAGAGAGAGAGAGAGAGAGAGAGAAATAAAGATAGAGAGAAACAACAAGAAAAAAGTATAATAAATAAAAGATCTCTGGAGAGAGTAAGTATCGGGCAAAGCAACAGCAACGGGTGACCTGGTAAGAAGTTATCATAGTTTCATAGTTCACCGTTCAAGATTCATTCCCTCTCTTTTTCTTTCTCTTAAAATGCCTTGGGGCCGTAAGACGTGCGCTAGCTATTTCTCTCTCTCTCTCTCTCTCTCTCTTTTTCTTTCTTTCTCTCTGTCTGTCTTTCTAGCCAGTTACTACTGGCAGCTTATCGCGATTACCGAGCCGGCGTAACGATATTAATCCAAAAGTTGGTACGCTTCGTCGTTTCATTTTCCTCGAGAATTCGCCTTTCTCGCGAAGGACTACACTCCTTCTCTCTCTCTCTCTCTCTCTCTCTCTTTTCTTCTTTTTCTTTCTTTCTTTTCTACCCTTAAAGTCCCCCTTCGTCTCTCGAACTTCACACTTCCAAAGCCCGGAAGTCTGACCCTTATTTAAAGTCCTCCTACTACTCGTGGGAACGGCTAGAAACGTGGAGATCCTTTTGGAGGGTGGCGTGAGAGAGAAAAAGAGAATGAGAGGGAATGAGTGAGTGAGAGAGAGAGAGAGAGAGAGAGAGAGAGAGAGAGAGAAAGAGGGAGAAAAAGCACCAAGGGCTTCTTTCGCTCGGGCTCGATCATTTAAAAGTACAATTTGTCAATTTCTTCGTCGTGCTACCATTTCTCTCTCTCTCTCTCTCTCTCTCTCTCTCTCTCTTTCTCTCTAATACGTTATTTTACCCTCTATCCGCGTCTCTCTCACCGAATTACCGTGTTTTCGAGTCTAGCTGCCAATAAACCAAGACGTACGGTCGACCAATTTTGCTAATTAATGTTTACGGGAGCTTTCCCACCCCTTCTCTTCCTCCCTACGTAGCCATTCTATCTCTCTCTCTCTTTCTCTCTCTCTCTTTCTGTTCTTCGTCGACTTTGAAAAGAAGCTTTTTTCTTTTTCCTTTTTCTTTCTTTTTTTTTTTGTTACTTTCCAAACCAACAAGACACGACCTTTTTTTTATTTAACCATCGGAGAAGAAGCAGTACGTAGAGTCGCACGCGGAAAACTCGTCTACTAGACGTCGATGATTAATGCTTCGATGGTGACGTCAAGATTGCCAGTCAGTGACGCAAGATTTTTCCTGCGGACCGACCGACCAACGGACCACCGATGGATGGACGGACAAACGGACGAGAAGGAACGAAGTTTGGAACGAAACGCGGGTTCGTGGCAGTATCTTCTTCGGTTGATTTACGAGCTAACGTAGAGTTTCGTTACTTCTCTCTCTTTCTCTCTCTCTCTCTCTCTCTCTTTCTCTTTCATTCTCTCTTTCTCTTTCTTTCTCTTTGTATTTCTATCTCTTTCTCTTTCCCTCTCTTATCTTTTCCATTCCGCGATTTTCTGCAGAGAGAAAAATTCTAAGAATTGATCTACTCTATCTCGATTCTATTTATTTAAAGAGTACTAAAGAGAGAAGGAAAGTAAGCAAGAAAAAAAAGAGAAAGGAGAGAAAAAAGTAGAGGGAAAGAAGAAAAAGAAAGAAAAAAACGAAGGAAGAATTAAAACTCGCGAAAAAACGTTCGTCGCGACGTAACGAAAGAGAGATCACGATGGGATTTGAAGGGGAAAGAGAAAAAAGAAAGAGAAACAAAAAATATCGAGTCCGTCTAAAAAGAATGAAAAGTAGGAAGGATAACGTCGCAAGAGAGATTCTCTTCCAATTAGAGTAGAGGCACCGGTAGCTGTACCAGCGTCAGTAGCAGCACTAGTAGTAACAGCAGCAGCAGCAGCAGCAGGAGCAGCAGTAGCAGTAGTAGTAGCAGCAGCTCGCTGACGGGGTAATACGGTGAGGGTCGTAAAGTCAAAATTGGGCGAGAAAATTTCAAGAGTTCGTCGAGTTAAGAAGAGGGGGAGGGGGGTGGCCTACCTATCCTCTTGCCTCTCTATATCTCTGCCACCCAGCCTCTCTGCCTGGCACTCGTAATCCACGAGTAAATTTTATCGAAGGGGAAAGAAGTGTGATAGGGAGAAAGAGAAAAAAAGAGAGAGAGAGAGAGAGAAGGGGAAAAAGAGAGAGGGTGATGGCGATGCCACGAAAATGGAGAGGGTAAAAGTGTGCTCTGGTAGGGGTAAAGCCAGCACTGTGGTAGAACTTACGAACGTAAACTTACTAAGCAGCGTCGCTGGACGACCATAAATTTCGAATCGCACCCCCGTTACCTCTTCGCCCCTTTTTCACCCTTCTCTCTCTCTCTCTCTCTTTAACGGCAAGCAGCCCTCTCGTGCAACATCGACGGAAATTCCGCGAGAAGTGCCAGCTCCGTTTTATCCACCACCACTAGCACTTTCTCTCTTTCTATCTGTCTCTCTCTCTCTCTCTCTCTCTCTCTGTCTTTCTCTGTCTTTCTTTCTCAGATTGTAACTCCCCCTTCCATCACCCCTCCATACCCAACCCTCGATCCTCCGTTTGCAGCACCGCTTGTGTTTCTCATTGATTGCATTCTTTTGTACTTTGCGGTGGTGGAAAGTTAGCGAGCCTCGGCCGGAAACTTAGTTCTACCCTAGAACACTGTTCCGCCATGCAACCGCTACGCCGCTTGGCTCGAGAGGCCTCCTACGAAAGTTTTTTACTCCCTTCTCTCTCTCTCCCTACTCTTTCCCTCTTCCTCCCTTTCACTCCTCCCGTATCTCCCGTAACTTTGGTACCTATGCTTCGTCGACTTTATATGAAATTAGAAATCCGATTAAGGAAATTCGCCGATAAACGTTCTACCACTACTTTCGATCTCTTCGACGCTTTCTTGACTTTTTCTTGTTTTTTTTTCTTTTTTATTTTCTTTTTCTTCTTCTTCTTCTTCTTTTTTCTTTTCCTTTTTTTTTCATTTCCCTCTTCTTAATTAAACCAACTTAAATGCGTACTACTCCTAGAGAGAAAGAGAGGGATATAGAAAGAAAGAGAGATAGAGAGGGAGAGAGAGAGAGATTTTAGTGTCTCGTAACGAGACACTAGAACCTCATCCAAGGTCTTGCGTTTCTAACGAAACCAACTTAGCAAAGTTCTCTCCTTGGCCAAGACACATTGATCAAACTCTCTATCAACGGGGAAGTATGAGAGATACGAAGGAATGGGCGATGAGGAGGGCAAGGGTAAGTTGAAACGAGTATTCACTTCTGTCGTCGTCGTCGTCGTCGTCGTGGTCGTGGTCGTCGTCGTTGTCGTTCTTGCGAAATTACGTTCCACTCGGTACTCGGTCAATCCGTAATATCCTTCTATCGTGAAACACTTCGGTGCTGGTAAAGAGAGTTTCGGTAGTAACCGCTTGCCGGTTAGAGAAGGTAAATTGTTAGCGCCGTTGTAATAAGATTAACGATATCGATTAACGGCTCGAACATCCGCTACCACCGTTGACGCACCCTCAAGAGAATTGTGTTCTTACCCCTATTCGATATATATACATATATATATATGTATATATATATATGTATATATACATATATATACATATATATACATATATATGTATATGTATATATATATGTGTATACGAATGTAGATATATATATATATATATATATATATATATATATATATATATGCGTGTCGGATGTGTGTATCTGTGTATGTTTTATCGAACATGCTTATAAATATTTTCGTCAATTTCTAATCGTAAATATATTTTTTTCAAAATACAATGCAGTGGAATGAGTGAGATAAAGTAGGTATCTATATTTCTGAAAAAAAGAAAAAATTATATATCTATCTTTTTTTCTATTACATATTATTGTTATATTTTTCGTTTTTAATTGTTATACATTTTTTTTATTATTTATCTTCTTTTTCTCTTTACAATCGTTATATTCCCTTAATTTTTTTTTTCTATTTCTCTTATTGAACTGTTACATCTAAATCATTCTTTTACGTATGATTACTACACGTGGACGATACGTAGTTTTTGACAAAAAAAAAGAAAGGGGAGAGAAGAAAAAAAATTAAAAAGAAAAAAGAAAAAATATATCTTTCAAGGCTGAATATTTCCGAAAAGATTTTCTGCTGTACGATTAATATCCACTAAGACGAACGCTTTATTATAAATTCTGTATTAGCCTAGAGTAATGTAGCATCGATTAGGCGAGGAAAGTAAAGAATAACGAAACAAGGAAATTAAAGTGAAGCATATTGCGCCGGAGGAATATGCCAGGGACGAATTATCGGTTTAATATAAGCGGAGCAGCACACCGGTAGTAACGTAGCAACGGCGGCTTTTATCGAGTTTCGATTTTGATATTAAATTAAAAGCAGTAACAAAGGTTATCTCTCTCCCTCTTTCTCTCTTTCTATATATATGTATATATATATATATATATATATATATATATATATATATATATATGTATATAGAAAAAGAGAGAAAGATTGTTCGTCAGTCTTACATTAAAGTTGAAGATCGAGAGAGAGAGAGAGGGAAAGAGAGAGAATAGATATCTTCAAGAATGTCGATTTTTTTTATATCGTTATGGATTAAATTCAAACAATAAAAACAGGAGATTGAACGCTTGAAAGACTTCGTGAAATCGTGAAAAGTAAAAAAAAAGAAACGATTTACGAGGAGAAAACAAAAATGGTTTAGAGTTCGAGTGAAAACAGTATTTCGAGGTATGACCGAGTTTCGAAGTTATGAAAATACTGATTTTTTATGGGCTTGACCAATAGTAATAATCTCGAAAATAATAATCTCGAAATTTTTTCTAATATTATACATTCGCGGAAATAATACTGATGTTTTATTCTTTTCTTTTTTCTTTTTTCAGTGGAAATATTCAACTATTTGATATCTGAATAAATAATGCACGATATTGTAGTACATTGTATAGAAAAAAAAATTTTAGTAATAACATCCTTAGGTATGTATATCTCAACGAATAACACCGTATTTTTATTTTTATTTTTATTTTTGTTTTTTTAAAATATTTTCTTTTTTATTTTTTTCTTTTTTTTTTTTTTTTTTTTTTTTTTATTGACAACGGTCTTCGGTACAGTTTTACAAGAGAATGAAAAAAAAAAGGAATTAAAAATGTTTGAATATTTCATACATTAATAAATAAACACTAACGCGTAGAATATCTTTTTTTTTTTATTTTTGAAACATTTAATATTTTATATCCAAACAAATAACAGCTTTTATAGTATTATTCCTCTATCGAAGAATGTTTAATATTTTCTCTATCCCGTACAAATAAACATAGACCATAGAACATTTTGTTTGACGAAACACCATTTTAGTATTTCATATGTGAAACATAAACAACGATAGTATTATTTTATTCGGAAATTTCAATATATATATATGGCGAATCCGATATATGTTTCGTTTCTTTTTCCTTTTCTTCTTTTTTTTTTCCTTTTTTTTCTTGCACGTAACACTCGTAATCAATGTTAACGCGAACCAGAAGAACAATGGGTCCGTGACTATACGAGAGATGGAGAATGGTGGAGGAGTGAGAGGTGGAGATGAGGATGTGAAGGGTGGATACATATCATAGATAAAGAGAAGATAGATAGATAGAAGAAGGATATACTATGAAAACTTGGCCATTGTCGTTCGAAGAAAGAAACATCAGGGCCAACACATTGCACTATACACATTGTTGTGATCCTAAAACGTTCGACTGACGGCGAATGTGCACATTGAAAAGTTTTGACAGGGCCATGAGATTTTGTGGAACACTACACACACATACACACACTCTTTCTCTCTCTCTCTCTCTCTCTATGTCTCTCTCTTTTTCTGTCTCGTCGTGACTTGGCACGCTCCGAGCTCGTACACTTTCATTCCATGTGGCGACCCTTTAAAGCGGACTTTAAAAGAGATCAAAATTTTGCCGCTCCTATATAAATGTCCACGTCCAGAGGTTGCTCCGCAGCCCCCCCGGTGGTAGTGGGTAGCTCGCGGTGAAAAGAATGCTTTGCTGCCAGAATCAGGAAGCTCGTTTCAAAGCGGCCACCACTCTGGATGCATAAACGTAAAAGGGGAATTACGTTGGAGAAAAAAGGAAAGGAATGAAGAGAGAAAAAAAAAAAGAAGAAGAAGGAGAAGAAGAAGAAGGAAAGGAAAACAAAAAAAAGGAGAAAAGGGCAAAGTATCTTACGGTTAATGCCGCCAACGCATTTGTATGTTTGTTTGTTTGTTTGTTTGTTTTGTCTTGCTTGCTTGCTTGCTTGTTTGTTTTTTGCCTGATTATTAAAAATCTTTAGTAAATTTTCTTCTTTATCTTCTTTCTTTTTTGTTTTCTTTTTTTCTTTGTTTTTCTTTTTTTTTTTTTTATTTCTTTTTTAAAAAGAGGAAGGAAAGAAGAAGAAAAAGAGAGAGAGAGAGAGAGAGGGGGGAAGAAAGAAAAGAAGAGAAAGTTTCGATAAAATTCACGTCGAAGAAAGTTCCTAGTCTGGTTTCTCGGTTCTAGTCGATTGGCTTGGATCGTCTCTTTGTTCTCTAATGTCGGACTGCTCGGCTTATTTAATTCAATTAAACTTTCCCTGAAGAATAACGAAGAAAGGAAAGAAAGAGAGAGAGAGAGAGAGAGAGAAAACTTGCAAGCAGTAGCTGAATCGGTTGCGCCCAATAGATAGATAGATCTAAGAACCGAGAAATTATTGCGGAGCTTCCCTTCGGAAAATAGTACAATAGAAATTCGCAAACTCGATATTACTTTTGATCTAAACTGGGAATAGAAACTATTTTCGACACAAAATCCAACGATCTCTAACAAATGATTTTCCGAGTTGCACTCGACAAAGAAATAACCACCAATCATCGATCCTCTTTCCTACTGTCGAAAGTTTTATCGTTGAATACCACGACGAATCAAAGAAAATCAAATACATTAGAGAGGGAAATAGAGAGAGAGAGAGAAAGAGAGAGAGAGAGAGAGAGAGAAAAGAGGAAAAAAGAGAAAAAAGAAAAAAAAAAGAAAGAAAAGAACTGAGAGAGAGAGAGAGAGAGAGAGACTGGCATAGAAACGAGATTTTATTGAGTTTCACGTCGAACGATCGAAAACGCATAATGCGTTTTGTTTAATTCCGTTTAAAAAGATCAATAGCGATGAATCCTATCGTATTACGCTTTAACGCGATACAAATCAAGGTTTTATCACTCCCATTAAAATAATAATATACTTTCTCTCTTGTGTCGGTCCTAATTTGAATCACTCCTACATATACCGATAGCTCATTAACAATCTGCGTGGTTCGGAAAATTCACGTTTTCGTACGCAACAAATTGCAAATTATACCAAAAGCTCGTTATGATTCATGGAATATTCCCTAAACGCGAAAATACACGCGTACACGTTTCTACGTCCCCTCTCAGCCTCTTTCACCCTTTCACCCCCTTGTCCACCATTTTCCCTCTCTATATCTATCTATCTATCTGTCTATCTCTTTCTCTCTCTCTCTCTCTCTCTCTCTCTCTCTCTCTCTCTCTCTCTCTCTCTCTCTCTCTCTCTCTCTCTCTCTCTCTTTCACTATTCCCTTGGTTGGGAAAACTCGAGAGCACGAGTTAACGCCCCGGCGAGTTTCTCTTTCCATCTCTTTCGCTCTTCTCGCACGGGAATGCGCGGAAACATTGAAACCCTTTTACATTACGTGCTCACGGTAATTCACTGCCTTCCAGAGAGCACCGTAACGCGTTGTAGATTACCGAAGGAATTCCCGTGCTTTTCCCCAATTGGATTCTTCGGCACGTTTTTATTTCCGCGAAGCGCATTTTGCGCCTGGTAAGTCGACATTTTCTTATCTGTGACCGAATCCTTTGGATTTCCTTCTAAGATAACGTACTATCTAATCTATCCTAAGGATTTCTGTCCTTTAGAATATTCTTAAAGTATCATTATTAAAATAACAATCGTTTGTAACACGTACGTTTCTATGTACGTTTACTCGTAGAGCGTACACGTATACCTACATACGTAAAATTTCTCTTAAAATTTCTTCTGAAACGTTCTCACACCCGATTTCATTATAATCGACTTTCTTCAATTATTCTTTATACCATTTTCTCTCTTTTCGACTCGATTCAAAATATATTACAGTTTAATCTATCCGATCCAATTTATTTTAACTTTCCGAAACGGAACGATTTAATTTCCCTTCGATTTTTATGTTTCGTTTTGATCCGTCACGTTTAAGCGGAACAAAATGAAAAGGAAGAAAATAAAAAGATACGTTCATTGAGATAAATTCGTGTTTGTTCCTTTGTTCGTGTTTTCTTTTTCTCGTTGTTGTTCTTTCAAATAAACGTGAATATCGATCTCGATTTATACGGGTTCCCTTCGATTGAGATATTAGGAACATCGAACGGACCTCAAACGAAAGCGAATCACAAGGCGCGATTCGGAGATCTGTTCGTGCCAAGGATGCTGTCATCGCCGGCGGCGACGTGGCATCGTTCGTATCTCAGGCTACGATTTCTGGCATTAACAGAATTCCAAACGCTTGGAGAGATTACAAGACTGGATACGCCCTTTGGTGCTGATACGTCATAAACATTCGATTTAACCTCGGATCTAAGATTCAATGATACTTTTGACGTTATTAACGATTTTCCTTGTCCCTCCTTCCCATCTTTTCTCTTTTTCTCTCTCTCTCTCATATTCTTCGTAATATAATTTTTTTATTGGAATAATTTATAATTTTATCATTACGATAATTTATTATTTATTATTACAATAATTTACAATGTATTATTACTATTTACTTATCATTACGACAATAATTTACAATCTTACCTTTTCTTATCAATAATTTTATATCTCTATCCCTTCCAAAAAGAAAAAAAAGAAAAAGAAAAAGATGATAAAGAAGAGAAAAATAATTAACAAAAATTCGAGTTCGTTAAGATCGAAAAAAATTTTTTTTTTATCAATATCGACAAGCAACAATAATAATAACAATGATGATGATGATGGTGATGATGATGATGATGATGACGATGATGATAATGATATCGTAATAAAATTCGAAGAAATCGTTAACGGCCGAAACGTATCTTCATTTTGTATCCGTTCGGAGGGGGATGTTCCTAATTAAGCAGCATGATCGATGCAGACTCCAAATGGCGGACAGGCTCGTCTTTCAATATGATTAATGCGACGATCAACGGATCCGTGATTAATGTCAATGTCACTGACGGGGAAGGGTTTTCCTTCTGATTATTGATTTACATCGTCGCATTAAATCTTTCGTGGGTTACCGATCAAGACGGTAGCCATTGTTATCCATAAATCGTCATTATTCATCGATAAAACAACCATCTGTCATTTTTCATATTCACTAGTTTCATTTATCTACTTCGTCTATATATTTTGTATCGCAGGAACGTAAAACGATAGATAATTCAATATATTTTCTTATCCGTTTTATTTTTTTCCCCTTGCTACTCTCTCTCTCTCTCTCTCTCTCTCTCTCTCTCTCTCTCTCTACTCTTTCTCTTCGTACATTATTACGGTAATGATCACTCGATCTTCTTTCGTCTTTCTTTCTTTCTCTATTTTTCCACGTTTTGTTCTCCTTCTTTATTTTCTTTTTTTCTCTTGTCTCTCTGAGCGATTATTCCGTACAGGACAGGAACCGCAACAGAGATGCGTTTGGACGTTATCGTTCGGCGGCGCGATAGCAAGCTCTGGATTTGTCCGTGGCTATCGAAAAATATTAGCAGTAGAAGAGAGAGAGAAAGAGAAAGACAGAGAGTGAGATAGAGAGATAGAGAGAAAGAGAGAGAGAGAGAGAGAGAGTGAGTTAGTGAGAGCTATGGTGAGGCGAAGCAGAGAGCGAGTCGCGAGAGTGGAAATATTTCGACGTGCAAAACGAACGTACGTAAATCGCCTTTGGTAATTCAGTGCGATAGTACGATACTCATAAATCCCATAAACGATGATATACCGCTTGGTAACCGAACGTCCACTCTCTATGCACTAACCCCCTTCTGCTGGGCCCCCGATCGTCGACCGCTCTTCCTCCTGTCCTCTCGTCACCCCTCTCCTCTTCCCCCCTCCTCTTCTGGTCCCTATTTTCTCTCACTCTCTTTCAGGATATGATTCGAAACGAGATCATGGCGAGAGAGTACGACGCAAAAAGGGCCGATCGATGGCCCTTTTTTTCTTTCTCTTTTTTCCTCTCTTTTTCTCTCTTCTTTTTGTTTATCCCTTTTTTTTTTTTTTTAATTTTTTCCTTCTACGCCCGGAAAAAAGAAATTCGAGTACTTATCTTCGTCATCGATCGATAATTTCGACTATTTCTTTCTCTTTTTTTTTGTCCTCGTATTATTTTAATTGACGAGAGAGAGAGAGAGAGAGAGAGAGAGAGAGAGAGAGAGAGAGAGAGAGAGAAAAGGAATATTCGTAATTAAAGTTGCCGCGGAATTTTGTAAACGTTTAGCCGATAAAAATATATAGTTGCCGATCAAAAGTAGTAATAGTAGTAGTAATATCAATATTACAGCAGTGGCTAGCAGTGGTAATAACCAAGTAGAGTCGAATAGAGTCGAGTAGAGTAGAGTAGAGTAGAGTAAAGTAGAGTAGAGTCGATGGCAAAGAGTAAGATACCGAATGGTACGTGAGTAATATTTATCGAAGTGGTGGAGGAAGATGGTCTTTCCAATCTTCTCCCCTTCCTTTTATTTCATCTCGACGAGCAAATCACCAGCCACCGTCCTTTATACTTCCCTCTATCACCCTGGCTCTCACCCTGGTATCTTTTTTTTTCTTTTTAGATAATCCTAAAAATCGATCAAGCAAAACCGAATGAATGAAAGTAAAGCAGGCTTTAACGCCAGGGAATATGATGAATATTTGATCTCGGTGAAGGTAACGTTGCCGGTCATTGTATGTATCTACATAATCGGTAAGAATGTTGTTGAATTAGAGTAGGATATCGTGAAGTAGGATGTGAATGACGTGGGTAGGGGTGAGGAGATTGAAGACTCATTTGATGAACTTTTTCTCGAGTTTAAAGCTGCTACCGTACAGGGTTACAAGGTTTATCGGTTCAAAAAGAGGGAGAGAGAGAGACAGAGAATGAGAGAGAAAGAGAGAGAGAGAGAGAGAGAGAGAACAGAAACGATCGAGGCCATAGATTTATCTCAACGCATTTCGGAATCGGATAAATGTACATAACATAGATAGGTGATAGTGGGGTGGAGGAGAGTTGGTAGTAATAGTAGTAGTGGTAGTAGTAGGTTGGATGGCCGACATGTATGTACCAACAAAACATTGATTCGCTAAACTCATGATGTAATACGTCCATTTGAAATGAGCTTGGCCAACGGCCAAAATCCTCATCACAAAACACTGTGTAGGCAGCTCGCAAACAGGCCTGACAGAGGAAATAGGTCTGCCGCGCTGAGCCACGGCTTTATTCGACGATCGATATGCCTCGTTTTGGGGAAGTATCATAAGCTTCCATCTCTCCGATCCCTTCCACCCGCTAGCCCTCTCTCTCTCTCTCTCTCTCTCTCTGTGTATCTATCTATCTATCTCTATCTCTCTATCTCTATCTCTATCTCTTTCCAACCCTCTACCAATCCACCCCTTATCCAACCTCATCGCGCCCTGCGCAAGCACCAGTCGGTATGGTGCGTACGCTCCTTCCCCTCTTCTCCTTCACCCTTCACTCTGTCTTTATATACATGTATATATATATATATATATATATATATATATATATATCGCTTTCTCTTACTCCTCGACCATCTCTCCAGCTTGCGTTTCCCTACCTCCATCGACCGGCTTTGGATTAAGACCATCGTCTCAGGGTCCAACTCGTCAAGTACAGTTCAATAAAATCGATTCCCGATCTTTTTCTCAAATCTTCGAATGATCGATCGATCTCTTCGCGAGAGTCACCCTAACTAACGAACGAGTGAATCTGGTAAGATGCACCAGATGGATGTCCTTAAAAAGAAAAAACAAAATATGAAGGAAAATGGAACGAAATAAAAGAAAATGAAATAGAAAAAAAAGGAATAAAAAATGAAAAGAAAGAAGGAAATAGAAGAGGAAAAAAAAGAAGAAGAAGAAGCAAAGTCGATGTTTCAAAGAACTTTAAATCCTAAGACGATACTATCCTCGAGATTTCAAAGCTGTTTCTAAGCAGATCTTTTGCTCCAGATGCTATCTCCGTAGCTTACTCTTTTTTTTTTCTTTCTTCCTTTCTCTATTTCGTTCTGTTCTCTCTCCTTCTCTCCTTCTCTCTCTCTCTCTCTCTCTCTCTCTCTCTCTCTCATGTTCTTCTTATCTCTCCCCTCTGAATCGGTAATCGCGTTCCTTCGTGATTTATTTTATGTGCTAGTTGCGTACGCTTAGTCGACGCTTTTCTACGATTCGTGAAAGCTGCGAGAACGTTTGAATGTTTTTTCTCTTTTTTCTCCTTCTCTCTCTCTCTCTCTCTCTTTTTTCTCCTTCCATTTTATCTTTTCTGTTTTCTTTTTTTTTAATCATTTCTTCATCCTACGAAGATAACATCTTTCTTTACGCGGGATCTTATCGGTTATTGCATAAGAGAAAATTCGGAGATGAGATAATAAAAAACGATAATAAAAGAAAATAAAAATAAAAAAATGAAGAAACATTTGACATGCTCGTAAAGCGTACTTAAGAACGGTCGGTCGTTGATCGATGAAGAAGTAACGAATTGTTAAACGACGTTAACTTTCTTTCACCCTAATAATAATTCGCCTAACTTTTTTACCTTGTCAGTCTCAAGTCAAAGGGAAAAAGTAACGAACGACGTTAAGAAGCAAATTTTCTCCGATAATCTCTCTTCCCTTTGCCGGATCATCATTCTTTTATATTATAACGCGATGTTGTAAGACGATGTTAACGCCCGATGAAGAAGAAGAGAAAAATTCTACTGTTATAGAAATAAAAAAGAAATGAAAAAAAGAAATATATATATATATATAAATCTATTCTCTTTCTACTTATCGGTTAACTCAAAGGGTAATTCTAAAGGAAATACATAAATACATATATACATACACACACACACACACACATATATATGATACGATGTGATATCGTAAGCACGAATTCACGATTGTCTCGCGTGTTTGAACGTTATCCGAACAAAATCGACCATTTCTTTTTCCGGCATGTGCTTACCAAAACGTCACACTTTTTCTTCGTTATTGCTCATGGTGCGAAAACCAAGAGACGACGACCCTTCTCTCTCTCTCTCTCTTTCTCTCTCTCTCTCTCTCTCTCTCTCTCTCTCTCTCTCTCTCTCTCTCTCTCTCTCTCTCTCTCTCTCTCTCTCTTTCGAAGGCGCATAAGAAACACGCGTGCGACTTACGACGGTATCAAGTAGAGACAGGAGAAATTGCGAAGAGGGTGCATAGATTGTCTAACGAGAAAATATATACATATATATACATATATATATATATATATATGTATGTATGTATATATACATAAGAAGGAATTGTTTTTCTTCGTAATAGCAACGACGAAACCGTGAACGCGCGAGACGGTATCAGAATTTAATGCATAATAATCTTGAGAAAATAAAAGATAAATATCGGCACGTGGTCTCGCGTTAAAGGAAGGAGAGAAACAAGAGTGTGTGTCGACAAAAAGGGGTTCTTGTAAAAGTCGACTTTAATCAAACTACCACGATCGTTGCTCCTATTTGTCTGTTCGTTCATTCGTTCGTTCGTTCGTTCGTTCGTTCGTTCGTTCGTTCGTTCGTTCTCTTGCCTATTATTATCTTACGTTTCCCCTTTACGTGGCTCGCTATAAAAAGCGACCATTTGGCAATCCACTCGACTGCGTTTATCGTACGAGAGCGTGTAAAAGTGCTTACTCGGTATATTCGAAATAAAGAGGGAAAAAGAAAGAGAGAGAGAAAGAAAGAGAGAGAGAGAGAGAGAGAGAGAGAGAAGTGCTCCAGATTCGGCGGTATGCCTTTTGCGAAGAGAAGAAGCAGTCTGCCGTGTCTCCTTCTTCTCTTCTTCTATATTTTTTTTCTTTTTTTTCTTTTTTTTTTGGTTCGTTCCTCTCTCCTCTTTCCTTTTCTTCTCTTTTTTTTTCTTCTCATCCGAAAAGGAGGAGCAGATGTCGAGTGTCATCCGAGCGAGCTGATGACCCGCACTACGATTTTTTTTCTTTTTTTTTTTTTCATTTATCGAAAAAAATCCTTTTGAAAGCTCGAAAAAAGTTACATCGGCAGAAAGAAGAACGTCAGCGAGAACGTAGAAACGGAGGGTTCTTTTAAAAAGTGTTAATGTACTTTCTTTTTTCTCTCTTTTTTTTTTGTTGTTGTTGTTGTTATTGTCTTTTCGTTCGTAATCATTTATCCTTTATCTTTTATACGACGTAAGATATGTACACCATATTTTTCTTCTTCTTTCTTTCTTTCTTTCTTTCTTTTTCTTCTTTTTTTTTTATCGTTTTTACAATTATAAAAAGAAACGATAACGTCGAAGTTTTTTCAACGTTATTATCAAACCCATACGTTCGTAGTACTTTATTTAACTATATAGAATGAGATACGGGCTTGAACAAATGTTGTTTGCGTTTGCACGTCGTTTAAAATAAAAATGAACGATATTTCATCGCGGTTCCGTCGCGTCGTTCTCTGCGTCCTCCTCGTAGTAGAGTCGATCGTCGTGTGTGGTGGCCGAGAGAAATGAAATTTCAACTTCGTAGTGCGTGTAATGTCTCTTCGATTCTCAAGCTATTCTCTCTCTTTCTCTCTTTCTCTCTTCCCCTCTTTCTCTTTATCTCCATCTCTATTTATATATATATATATATATATATATATATATATATATATCGAAATTCAGAGAAATCGAGAGCTTTTGGTAGACTAAAGCGATGAGGCGTCGATTAAACGAGCCGGAAGAGAAACGGCAAGGTGTTACCACCGCGTAACAACGGCACGTTAACGTTAACCGCAAGTTCAGCAACGTGGCAGATGGTGCGATTGACCGAACTCTCCGAAGCTGTATAGATAGATGGATGGATAGGTGGATAGATGGATAGATAGATGGATAGATAGATAGATAGATAGATAGATAGATAGTTGGATAGATAGATAGACGAATAGATCGTTTGCTATCCATCCAATTAAACTTTTTATCATGATATTTCTCTAATCGTATTTCATATATGGAATGGTAAGAGCCAATCTCTTAAACGAAATCATTCACATATATATATATATATGTATGTATGTACATATATAATCCTTATCCTTCATTTTTCTTACTTTATTTTTCTTCGATCTTGTAATTTTTTTTTTTTTTTTTTTTAATAAAAATGTTCTACCCCGTATCTTATCCGAATTCGTTCGTAGTCACAGAGAAAAAATTAAACGAATACGAATTCCGATTGTTTAACTATACGAACATACATATTTAATTCCTATTCGAGAAATGCAAAGAAAAAAAAAGAAGAGAAAAAGAAAAATAGGAAAGAAAGAAAAAGAAAGGAAAAGAAAGAAAAAATATTTGGCGAGCGTATTAAAAATATTTCTCGACTATTCGTCGACTATCGATTCGCTAGGTAGGTAGGTAGATAGATAGGTAGTAGGTAGTTAGGTAGGTGTACTACGTTCTGAGACGATGTTGGAAGGGCATGCGATAAACTTTCGATTCAACGTCAAAATCGACCAATCGTTTCAAACAAATATCTACAGCACAATATTTTCTTTTCTTCTTTTTATTTTTATTTTTCTTGTATCTTTTTTGTCTTTTTCTATATCATTTTCTTTCATCATTTTCTCTCTCTCTCTCTCTCTCTCTCTCTCTCTCTCTCTCTCTCTCTCTTTCTCTTTTTCTCTCCGTCGTCTATTTCCGTCTTTTTCGTAGTATCTCGAAAATCCACGATAGATATTCTTTCTTTCTTTCTTTTTTCTTTCTTTGTTTCTTTCTTTCTTTCTTTCTTTCTTTCTTTTTCTCTCCTTTTCTCTTCCCTGCTCTTCTTACACGTAAATAGCGACTACGACGAGCGATTCGTTTGCTTTTTACTTCTTGGACCCGCATGTAAAATAAAAAATAGAAAAGCGTCTTTTTCCGTTCGCTACTGTCTCTTCGTTGAAGTTTACGATCGTCGACGAAAAGGAGAAAAATATTCGCGAGAAAGAGAGAAGAAAGAGAGATAGAAAGAGAGAATGTAGCATCGGGAAGTGGCCATTTTCTTGTTCTTTTTCTTTTCTTTTTTCTCTTTCCTTTTTTTCGATAAAAAATGCATAGATACTCTTTTCCCTTCTTCTTTCTTTCTTTCTTTCTTTATTATTATTTTTTAATTTTTTATTCGATGAGTATTACAACGTCGGCATCATTTTAACGATATAATCATCATCGATCGTTCGAGAGAAGTTTAATCGCATTTTAAAAGTCATTCGCCGAGTTACATCGGTGCGATGTTACGAGCGCTCGTTTCCGCTTTTATGATCGCTCTTGTAACGCTTAACCAAATTATAATCGATGCGTATGCACGCGTGTGTATGTTTGTGCGTGTGCGTGCGTGTGAGAGATAGAGTGAGAAAGAGAGGAAGAGAAAGGGAGAAGTATGGAGAGAGTAATAGTGGTATCACGAGTGCCACGCGCGCAAATTGTTACTATTTGCATTAATTTTCTCGCGTATACTCCTGTTATCGCCCCCGAGATTTTGCAACATCACGAGAGAGTACACTCTATTTGAAATTACAATGAAAGATTAACAACTGGATACCGTGATTCAACTGTGATGATATATCATATATAACGTATTACCGAACGATATAAATATATATTTTTATTTAACCACTCCTCCATTACGCGGGCTTACGCGACTATATTTCACAGTCCTGGCTGAGCTTTACGATTAACGATGCAACCCCTCGTAGAATGATTTATCGTTAGATCATGATCTTTCGTTCGTTGTAGCCATAGTCATAGTCTAGAGAAGGGCCCACCCTCCCATTTTCCAATTCTTCGTTAACAAGAATTTGTATTTCGAGGATAAAAAGGAGACAACGAAAAAGAAAAGTTAGACGGAGCCACTCCGCGACAGTAACGTACAATGCAATAGAGTTTTGAAAAAAAAGAAAAAGAGGAGAAGAAACAAAAAAAAATATTAAAAATAAAAAAAAAAGGAAACGAAATGGAGAAAACATAATTACCCGAGCGTAATTAACAGGTTCGCATCGGACGGGCGGGGGTTGTTCGAACGAACGGACGGTGGATTTTGACCGGCACTCAATTTCCACGACTTTTCAATATTTATAACATTCGTTGTGCGAACGCTCTGCAACATTGCAATCATAAATCATATCAGGAGTTAAAGGAACGCGATTAAAAATTTATAATACAACAATATGTTACTTCTCGTTTAGTGTGTTATTCTCGCGAATATAAAATATTACAAAATTAGCATAACGATTTATCGATTTTTAAGGAGAGAAGGAATTAAAAAAAAAAAAAAATTGAAAAAAGTAAACGTAACAATCGACGCACGGAAGGGAGGAAGGAAGGAAGGGAGGGAAAAAAACAAAAACAAAAATAGAAGAGAAGAAAACAAAAGGAAAAAGAAAAAGGAAGAGGACGACGAGCGAAAGAAGAAAAAATAGAAGAAGAAAAAAAAGAACGAACGAACGAAAACTGATACGTAGTAACGTTGCGAATAAAATCAATGTCGATCCATGAAGAAAAAGTATCCCTTTCGTAGGAACAAACGGTTAGTTTTACTAGCCCAGTAGAAAATTCTCGAACGGTTTCCACGATTCAACGTTGAAATGAAATTATACATTCGCCATTCGAAATCGAGTTTGCGTCGCGAGGTTTGGGCGCGATGCACGCCGGCGTTTCTGTTTGTTTCGTTGATTTATGAAGCATGGCGGGGACACAAAACACAACGACTCCCGCACTCGGCCACCCCTGCGTATTCTATCTATATATACACACACACATATATATATATATATATCGTCTCTCGCTTTCTCTCTCTCTTTCTCTTACCCATACATACACGTACTTACGCACGCACATACGTACGCACATGCAACCCTCTCGTATAGCTGCTGTCCGCCCTCGGTGAAATAGAACAACGGCTCGGTGACGTCACGTGTAACCACGCCTGTTGGCGCGCGCGTGTTCACGCGACTGAGAGAGAAGGAAGTATAGGATGAGGAAGAGAACGATGAAGAGGAGGATGAGAGGAGGTGAAGGAGGAGAAGGAGGACGACGACGACGACGACGACGACGACGACGACGACGACGACGAATAGAAGGAGAAGGAGAAGGAGAAGGAGGAAGAGGAGGAGGAGGAGGAGGAGGAGAAGGAGGAGGAGGAGGGTCGTACTGGCAGGATGGCTCGGGCGAGCAGGCTCGTTTCCAAGCCACGCCGTGCATCGAGGAAGGGTGGAGATCGGAGTCGCTTTTGAGGGGCTAAAAGGGTAGAGGGACGTACCTACTGGCGGAGGTGTATTCACCTCCCCTTTCTCTCCTCTTCCAACCCACCGAATCCTCTCCCCTACCTCAAACCCTCCCCCTCCTCAACTCCGACGCAGCCGCCACCAATTCACTTTGTGCACTTTTATGCATATTCATTCGGCATCGTAATAGTCTCTCTCCCATTAATTCGAACCGGTCTGCCTGCTTGCACCTACACGTAAATCCAATATGTTTCCTAATGTAACCGACTTGCTTTTCCCTATTTTGCGTATGTCTGTAGGCGTGCATCTACGTGTGAGCGTGTGGGAGTTTTTTCTTCTTCCCTTTGTTTTCTCGTTTTGTTTATATATATATATATATATATATATATATATATATAATATATATATGTGTGTGTGTGTGTGTGTGTGTGTGTGTATGTATTTTCTTTTTTTTTCTTCTTTTTGTATTTTCAATATTTTTATTTCGATTAACACTTAGTTCGATAGGAGGATCGATTAAATAGATCTGTTCGTTTTATTTCGAAATCAGGGAGAATATGATCGAAGGAGATAGAGAGAAAGAGGGATTTGAAAGTTAGTGCGATTATATTATTATTATTATTATTATTATTGTTATTATTATTATTATCATTATTATGATAAATCGATATATAAGATATCGTTAGATAGAAACGAGAACAAGCTGAGACTGCGGTCAGTGAACAACAACAAGCTACGAAAGCGTTATGATTCGTTATGGATCGAGTAAACTCATTAGCTCGCATCTCTATGCATCGGCAGTCGTCGTTACGTAGTCGCATTCTGAATACAAATGCGTTCGACCGCTTAACTATATCTCATTCTTGGGTAAGAGAAATCAAGAGAGAGAGAGAGAGAGAGAAATAGTGTGAGAGAGAATCTGCGGAGAAAGAGATAGAGAGAGATAGAGAAAGGCGAAGTCGCAAAGTTATAGTGGACGTTGTCCTTTCACGTTATTCGAAACTCTGACTGGATCGCCGTTGGTATACAGAGAGAAAGAGAGAGAGAGAGAGAGAGTAGAGAGACGGAATGGGGTGCTTTGGAAAATTCAACGAAACAGGCGAATCGATTTGGTCACGGAGCAGCTGGTCAGGGACAGAAGCAATCGGAAGTCGGAAGGTTGAGGTAACTCGTGTCGAAGAACGAGACTGTCCTGGAGAAGTAGAAATAGAAGTAGAAATAGAAGGAGAAATAGAAGGAGAAGGAGAAGGAGAAGGAGGAGAAGAAGGAGAAAAGGAATTTTCTCAGAGAGAAAGAGAGAGAGAGAGAGAGTGTGTGTGTGTCGGTATTGAGAAGGAGTCACTGAAATAGACGTGGACCGAGGTGAAGGGAAGAGGACGGTGATTAGAGAATGGGGTTGGTTTAACTCGCGCTATTTGAGATAATTGATAGCCATAGAATGGGTTCACATCCATGGCCATTACCTGAATATATATATACATATACATACATACATATAGACACACACACACACATATATATATATATATTTAGAGAGAGAGAGAGAGAGAGAGAGAGAGAATCGTATCTCTTAGATGTATCCGAACTAATGCAATTTCCTTCCGCCTGGACAAGGCGAGGTACTGCATTAGCGATATATAACTCGCAACTCGCGCTCGAATTATTGTCACGTTGTCTCTTCTTCGTCCTTCGAAAGAGGAGAAGGAGGTAGATATCTCTACCGATTGTTTCAAGATCGAATTTTCTTCTCCTCTCTAAAATCGTGAGACTGGAAAAGTCGTAAAATATTTCTCCCTGGCGAATCACCGATCCTTCTCGATGAAGTCGCTCGTTTCTCGAAAGACCTATCTTAATCCGTACGTGCCTCTTCTGTACGTAACAATTTCCTCGAATACTCTCTCTTCCTCTCTCTCTCTCTCTCTCTCATACACTCTCTTTCTTTCTCTCTTTTCCTCTCTCTCTCTCTCTCTCTCTCTCTCTCTCTCTCTCTCTCTCTCTCTCTCTCTCTCTCTCTCTCTCTCTCTCTCTCTCTCTCTCTCTCTCTCTCTCTCTCTCTCTCTCTCTCTCTCTCTCAAGTTCTAACAAGCAATGCTTGCTACGAAGATACGCTCACGAAGAGATAGTTCTTTGGAGAAAATGGAGATATTCAGTGAACCGTGGAGACGAGCTAACGCGTTACCACCACTCGCTGCGGAATGATCGTGGCTTTGCGAAGGGATTTCAGGATTCTTAATCCTTAACTCGAGCCCTTTGTGCTGTTCGAACTAACCACGATCGTTTCGCATCGGTCCTTTCCTTTAATTCCTTCTACGATAACGTTTCAAGTAGAAACGAATAGAGAGATATACTGTATTCTCGTCAGTAGATATCCATTGAAAATTTAATTAAATCGAAACGCTTCGATCTACTATTTCTATTGTCTAAGCATATCTAACTGTAAATCGTGATTATCGTTGCTTTGTGAGTATTTTTTTATTTTTCTTTTTTTTTCTCTTTTCGTTTCTTTCTTCTTTTTTTTCGACAAATAAGTGACGATTTTTCTTCAATGATGATAACGGTGAGGTTCGGACTATAATGAAATCGAAATACTGATAAACTTAGTTAGACAGAGAGAGAGAGAGAGAGAGAGGACGAGCATCGATAACTTAACGACTTTATCCCCAACGGAGAACGATGATTACCGGCGCACAAAGAGACGCACTCAGTGTTCTGTATAGTCGACATACCATAACGAGACAAACTACTCCTAATTCCGTATCGTCCTTGTGAAAGCACCTCGACCTGTCTACAACCTGAATTCAGCTTGCTCCTGTTTCTAGTTTCTCTAGTGTCTACCTTTCTGTACTATTCCTCTCTCTCTTTCTCTCTCTCTCTGTCTGTCTGTCTGTCTGTCTGTCTGTCTGTCTCTGTCTCTCTTTCTCTTTCTTCCTTCCATCCTTCCTCCTTCTCTTCTCCTTTCTACTTACGTTTCAAGACGACTGTGGTAAACGGCAAATCGGATTATATCACTGGCGCAAAATCCTTACAAGTAATTAGAAAATAACGATCCGATCGAGAATATTCCGTAGAAATCCTTTATTTTATTTATTAATTGTTAAATTCGTTGATAAATTCATATAATACGATATTAAATTATCACGACGATGATAATGACGATGATGATGATGATGATGATGATAATGATGATGATGATGATGATAAGATTAAAAATTAACGAAACGTTCGAGAACACTTATGGGAAATTCCTTTTGTATTGTTTGATTACAACCAAATTAATTTTTCATTTTTCTTTTTTTATTTTTTTTTTTTTGATATAATATGAAATTTTCATAATAATAATAATAATTAAAAGATCTATATAAATACGAATTAGTTACGATATCTCGTTCGATCGTCGATAAAATAGACTAATGTAACACGATTTTCGTTCGAATATTTTTCTAACAAATAATTATTAGAAAAAGAAAGAGAGAGAGAGAGAGAGAGAAGAAGAAGAAGAAGAAGAAAAAGAAGAAGAAGAAAGATGAGAAATAAATTAACTCTCGAACAAATCTTGAATATAATGAGAAACGTCTTACTCGTAACGGGTAAGTTAATTTCGCGAGAAGAATCAAAGTAGCGGTAAGCCAGATAAGAGATAATTCGCGCGTAACTCTCGAAAATTTAAAATTCGACTGGTCGCTAAATGAAATAATAACACGTAAATCTGAACTGTGCGGCAGTCACGGGAACGTCATCCTCCTCGTTTCCATCCCCGTTCCCTTTTCATACTTTTCTTCGGTTAATAAGCACCACGATGAAGATATATGATCCGAGCAGACCGACCGACAAAACTCGCGTAATTGCTTTTATCTGCATTTATTAACATAACTCTCTTTCTCTCTCCGTCTGTCTCTTTCTCCTCTTCTATTTATCTATCTCTCTCTCTTTCTGCATCTCTCTCTCTCTCTCTCTCTCTCTCTCTCTCTCTCTCTTTTCCATTCTCTTCTTATCAGAATTCAAGGTGCCGACCAAACTAACTTCGTTTCTGTCACAAAGACTTATCGTACGATTTACGATCCCTTGGAATAATTCCGAGCTCTATGAGAAAGGAAGGTTATTATATAGAAGCTCGTATTAAACGCGTAGAAATATTCGAAAGCGAGATAAAGACAGACAGATAGAGAGAGAGAGAGAGAGAGAGAGAGAGAGAGTAAGAAATAAAGATAGAAAGATAGAAAGAAAGAAAGAAAGAAAGAAAGAAAGAGAGGAGCTCGTCCATCTCCGACATTTTAACGAATTAAATTCCCTCGCGCTTCGCTTGCATTCAGCCGGAAACACCGAAGGTGTGCACAGTGTGCCAAGAAACTGGTTCAACTGGCATAGTTATTTCTTTAGGAAAAAGAGAAAGAGAACTATTTCTCCAGCGAATTCTCTGTTGAACCAAAGAAACTCCTGGTGTTAGCCCTTCGCCGGACAATACTGACCTTTCTAAAAGCACTCGTTTTATCTCTTTCTCTTACTCTCTTTCTCTTTCTCTCTTTCTCTTAAGCACCCTTTTGTGGCCCTCGAAAAGAAGGTACTCTGTATTCGACCCTAAGCGAACTAAATGGTGCGAATGCTTCAAGAGAGCTTGAGATTCTCTCGGGGCAAACCGATTTTCACGCATTGGAAATAAATGCTTGTCGATTAAATATACAACAATAACAAAGAATGGTCTCGATTATTCTCTGGAAAAAAAGAAAAAGAAACGAGAAAGAAAAAACGGAACAATGATCTTATACGTCTGACATTAATTATCCGAAATATCCTTCGATACAATTAATTGATCTTATATATCAAAGGGTAGGTCAATTTTTATTTCAAAAAAATAACAAATATATATATATATATATGTCTATGTGTATTTGTGTTTGTGTATGTAACTTAACGTCAAACTAATAGTTATATAACTAAAATCCCCAATAGCCATATTACTAGCATAGAGAAGGTGTTACTAGGGTAGTGTGAAAGGGTTGGACTTTATCGCTATGCTTTTCGGATGACCATGTTCCATGGAAGGCAGCTTGTATGGGATAAGTGGATACTTGCTTTCGAGGTGGCCAGCTGTATCAGAATGACCGACTTGGATATTAAAGCAACGGTCTACAACGATGGCTGTACCATCGGAGTTAGTATTAAGGTTCGTGCACAACGCATTCTCATGGGTGCAATACTCCGTGGCTACGAATTAGCTACGCGATCTCACCGTTTCCCTTGAGTTATCGTATCGTACGAGTCAAGTACCATTCGTACGTGGAAGAACGGCTGCTTTCGTGCTCATTCTAATGTGCTCGTTTCATCCTATTCTCTCTCTTTCTCTCTCTCTCTCTCTGTCTCTTTCTATCTCTCTTTATATCTCTCTATCTCTTTTGGATGCACCAGTTGTGTCCCATGCTCCTTTCTCGAAACTCTTTACCTGAGATATCGTATGACGTGATTTCTTTCTTTTTTTTTTTTTTTTTTTTTAAATAAGTCAATATGTGATTTACATTTATTTGCTCAATTTTCTAAATTCATATGTGATTTATATTTATTCATTTAAGTAATCAATTATAAATAATTACTTTATAAATTAATATGTGATTTACATTTATTTGTTTGCATTACGAAAATTAGTAAAATGCAACGTGTCCTATCAATTGTACCACGAAAAAATTTTTATTTGTTGGAATTATCTATCTGTTTTCCTTTCTTTTTTTTTCTTTTTTTTGTCTTCCTGAAACAAGAGCAGCGTTTCTAATATGTTCATCGAGAAAAGTGTCTAATCAAACGCCACACATTTTCGAGTAATAAACGCTTTCATCTTTCCCAACGTTGAATTAATTTTGCTGATTCATTTACGTCTGTTTCTAATTTCTCGCACGTGTTACATGTTAACGTCGGTAGTAACGATTCGCAGAAACATCGGGAATAATAATTACACAGATAGCTATTTATCATTAGGCGACTATGAAAGGTCCTTTCTAAATCGTAGATAATTTGACGTATGGATTGAAGAGGAGTAGTAACAGCTGCGATTCTAAAAGAAAAAATGCTATGGATGGTAATAATTTTTGGAAAACAAAAAATGATGATTAATAGAGGAAAAGAGAGGAAGAGAGAGAAAGAAAGAGAGATGAAAAAAAAATTGTTGATTAGCGAGTGAATACATTTTCTGACGTAACAACGATTCGACTCGTAATTGTTAAGTTTCTTTCTTCATATTGAAAAGATAAAAGAAACTTGGAACAAAAAATATATAAAATATATATATATATATATATATATATATATATATATATATATATAAGAAAAGATAGAGAAAAGAAAACGAGGTTTTAATGACGAAATGAAACCGGAAGATGAGATATTGAATAACCAACGATGTTTGCAGTACTACTTGATTATTCTTTTCAGTAGAACGAACGAGTATTCTCTCTTACTCTCTCTCTCTTTTTCTTTAGTTCAAGAAAATCGATCTATACACCCTTGTCGCTATATCTTATATCTATATAATAATCAAGAAGTTAACATAAAAGATAAATTTGACAGAGATAATCGTTTTCTTTTTCAACACGTACGCACGCACGCATACATATACATAAATACACATATCCAAGTTCATTTCCCAGTCTCAATCGTATACTTAATCTAGACGAAAATGGAAAACGAAGGAAAAAGGTTTGGTCTCTTAGAAGGGTAGGCTTTCGATGGTTAGGTTCCGAGTATTATAATCCTTCGTAACTAAAGACAGCACCAAGGATTCACCGAGTTGAGGCGTGGTTATGCGTGACCACGGGAGTCAACGTTGACACAAGCCGCACGGCATACGTTATGGTGATTATGGCTGTAACAACAACCTGCCGGTATCCCACATTACCTAGGATCTCGTTACACGCACTTGGATGAACTGCCTATAATGGGATAACTCCTACCAAGAAGGTCCTTGTAATTTATATCCCACTTCTACCAGACCTAAACTCTGCGTATAAATCCTCTCTCTCTCCTCTAATCGCGTTGAAAACTTCTCTATAAATTTTCGTATATATCATTTCGTTAATCGAATTATACAGCGTTATATATATTACATTACGTGTCAAACGATAATCGAATAAAAATTAGATCGATCGATCTTCTCAATAAATTCTATCGATCGATTCTCATTGAACAAATACAACGTAACTTACATCCCTATCCCTTCTTCTCGAGGATAAACTACGAAGTATACGAGTTGACGCGAACCAACGACGAAGACCTTGCCGAAGGTCTACCGAACTATAATCCGGATCTGACGTGACAAGAAAGCCAGCCAAGCTGCACCACTTTAGCACTAATTACTGCCTCCATACGTCCGTCGTTGCCGTGTAATTTCCTCGCGTGGCATCCTTTATCACATCTAATAACACCCCCGCCCACCGCCCATCACCCTCTGATGCCACCCATCTCTCCAACCGACTCTATCCCATCGCACAAGCGCGCGAACCAATTTCAAACGGACTATTAACCGAAAATAATATCAAGGATTTATCGAGAAAATTGTCGAGAGATCGAAATCGTCAAAAAGTCACAAATTTCTATCCTTTATATTCTCTCATAAAATTAATTCCACCGATTCGTCTTGATACGAATTAAAATAACAAAAATTCCTTTATTCTTATCAAATAATAAAAAATATTTCCTCCCCTTTCTTTCTTTTCTTCCCTTTTCCTTTTTTATAAAAATAAAGAAGGATCGTATTATCGTCGTATTAAATTCTCAAAATTATCTTGTATATTTATAAGACGACTTGAGAGAAAAAGAAAGAAAGACAGATAAAAAGAGAGAGAGAGAGAGAAGGAAAGAGACATAAGTAAAGATATATAAAAGCTCCCCTTCCTCTCCTCTCCCCATATACTTTAAATCGAGAGAAACGTATAAAGCCGAGAGTATTGTTTTCAAAGCCGATCAGCCCGGAAAGAATAAAGTTGGCTTACAGTAAAGAAAGTGGACGTTACGATGTACGTCTAAAGAAAGAAATAAAAAGATAGATAGATAGCTAGAGAGAGAGAGAGAGAGAGAGAGAGAGAAAGAAAGAAAGAAAGAAGGAGAAAGAGAGGATTCTTTTCTCGAAACGATCTCTCGAACGATCAGGACGAAGAACCGGAGGTCTTCGGAAGAGTCTTCTCGAAAGTATTTCTCGTGAAAGTCTCGAGGGTCATACAATTTGAACGAACGATTTTTGTCGCGCTAAGGAACGATTAGACGGAGCTGCTTCTACTACTGCTGATAGTGATGGCGATGACGATGGGGATGGCAATGGTGGTGGTGGTGGTGGTGGTGGTGGTGGTGGTGGTGGTGGTAGTAGTGGTGATGATGGCGATGGTGATGGTACTGCTCTGGTGTTGCTTTGGTAGTGCTACTGCTGCTACTGCTACTGCTACTGCTGCTGCTGCTGCTGTTCCAAGTAAAGTCGAAGAAAGTTCGTCGTAGTCGCTAATTGCTGACGCTCAGTAAGAGCAGTACCTACCTACCTACCTACCTACCTACTACCAGCAGCTTTACTGGCACACCCCTCTATCAGCACACCCTTCTCATCATCCACCTTGTCGTCGACGTTTTCCCTCTCTCTCTATCTCTCTCTATCGCTTTTGCTCGCTTGCTCGTTCGTTCGCTCTCGAGCACGCGCTTTCTCGTCAGGTGATCCTTTATGGTACCTAATGAACCTGACTCCGATTTCAACCGAAGAATAGTCACGATAAGATGAAAGGATAATCGTCTTTCGCCTTACGATCGAGAAACGAGTACGACAGTAAAGGACAAAGGCGTGGCAAAGTTCGAGTAGGACGAAAGAACAAGGATTAAGAGAAGAGAGAGAGAGAGAGAGAGAGAGAGAGGCAAAAAATAAAGTTCGTTCTTTTCTTTTTTTGTTATACCATCGTCACACGATTTTATCTCAAATCCTCGCACTTCTATGTGTGTATATATATATATTCTCGTGCACTTTTCGATCTTACCAACTCACGTTTTTATAAACGATTCGGTCGATCCTAGATTCCAATACGATACATAGAACGTATCGAAAGCGTTGCTGTAATATAATACGATCTTTTTCTTTCTTTTCCCTATTTCCTCTTTCTTCTTTCTCTTTTTCTTTTCTTTTTTCCTTTTTATTTTTTTCTTTCTTTCTTTATTTATTTCTTTCCTTGCTCGTATAAACGAGAATGAAACGCAGATTCGACCTAGCAGCGTATCCATATTTTCACCGACAGTATAAGAGACGGAAATTTTGATACGCATTACCGAGACAGACGCAACCCTGTTGTTTCATATTTACTTTCATTCACACCAAACGAAAACGTTGCGGTTTCGGGCCCGAGATAAACAAGCCGAACGTATTCGAATTTAAATAGAAAGAAAAAGGATATAGTCGATGATAGCTCGGACCAAGTTATTTTTGTTTCTTCTTAGAGAATTGCTTTTTGAAAAGAGAATGAAAGAGAGAGAGAGAGAGAGAAAGAGAAAGAGGATGAGATCCACGAAGAAGTTTCAAAAAGTGAAGTTAGCCAAAAGTTTTTTACTCGATACCATCTCACTCCTCTGTGTAACACTGTGTAACGTTCTTTACTATCGGAGTCCCTACTCTTCTATATCTATGAGTTTACACACACGTCCCGACGATAGCCAAACTGTAGCAAGCATGTCTAAAAAGAACTACGAAATCGTAGGCTGTGATCTCGATCGCTATCTATTGGTTCGGCGTCGATTTGGTCTCGCCTTTCTCTCTCTCTCTCTCTTTCCTACTCTCCCTCTTTCCCTCTCCCTCTCGAGTCGTACCGAAAAATCCTATCGAATCATCTACTTGCCGAAGTACTTTCAAAGCGAATCACATCGATACCGATCGTATCGAGCCCCCGCGTTCTCCTCGATATACTCCTACGGAATTGGAGCTCGGCTTCCGTTTGCTTCTTTCTCTCTCTCTCTCTCTCTTTCTCTCTCTCTTTCTCTCTCTCTCTCTTTCTCTTTCTCTTTCTCTCTCTCGATTTCGAAGCGTTCCGAGCACTCGATATTCCTCGAGTTAGTCGAGTAGTCCCGCCTTTGAATTCGTTTGTCAGGCCATTCATTTCCTTCCTCTCTTTTCGATTCTCTCTCTCTCTCTCTCTCTCTCTCTCTCTCTCTCTCTCTCAGTTACCCTTCTTCCTCTCTCTTTCTCTCTCTCACTTTCTCTCTCTGTTTCTCTATCTATGTCTCTGTCTCTCTTACTCACCCTCGTACTCTCTTTCTCCTCGCAAGGCTAACTTGCAATTAGTAGAAAGCAAATTTGTTTTCCGGAGTTCCCGATTCTCAATGATTTTCGAACGCGATAGCGTGCCGCGCGCTGCTGCTCGACGATACTGGCGATAGCTTTCGTCCCTACATGATGGCTGTCGAGAGTTTGAAAAGAATTCGTTTCCGCAGATCGTTCCTCTCTACAAATCCTACATCGGCGGCTATCTCCTCGTATCGTACTCCTATTTTCTATCTTTTTTTTTCTCCTATCTGTCTATCTGTCTTTCTCTCGTTCTCTCTCTCTCTCTCTCTCTCTCTTTCTCCCAATGAATTATAATAATTTTATTAAATATCACGCAACGATTTCTATATAAATACATAATTCATTAAATTATTTCTACGTAGCTATATAAGTATTATAAATATGTATGATAAGGTATGATAACAAACGTGCGGAACAAATCAATAAAATTATATCCTCAACGAAACGAGTACAAAAGACGGTCACGTATCGGATGATATCACGAGAGATATAGAAAAAGAGAATTGACACGGAAAAACAGAGACAGAAATACTCACACACACACACACACACACATGCACATACCTATAGACAGAGATGAGAGAGAGAGAGAGAGAGAAAGAGAGAGAGAGAGAGTAGAGAACGGAGTTAATTAATTTGTCCGTCTCACCGGAACGTTACAGCCCTCGGAACGGAACCGAGCTACCTCGCTCGTCTCCATTTGCAATGATAATTTGTCGATAGCCATTGCAGCGTAAACGTTAAGCACACGGGTACGATGTCAGCGATTCGTCGCCGTTCGAATTTCGAGCGGTAGCTAAATTAATTAATCTTCATGAGCTCTATCTCTATCACCCTTTTCCCCTCTTTCCTACTCCCTACTCCTCCTCATGTCTCCATATATATGTATATGCGTGCATGCGTGTATACGTGCGTGTACAACCCTTTCTCCGATTGTTCCCGTTCCCTAACAATTTTTTAACTGATTTACGTGGTATATTCATGACAATTGCGGATCGCAAATTCCATGAAACGCGATAAAACTCGTTGGGTCGGGTATGTTGAACGGGAATGGGTTCTAGCTAGCATGAACGTGGAAAGAGAACGAATACGAGAGAGAGAGAGAGAGAGAGAGAGAGAGAGATAGAAAGAGATAGAATGAGAAAGGTAGAGGGAGAGAACATTCGCGTTACGTACGGCCATTCCCACGCGGCTAAATTTTTCGCCACTATACGAGTAAGGTTAGTCAATTATTTAAAACGGCGAATCGCTCGTACGATATCACCGTTACGCCGAAATTCGTTTAACGCGTTTCCACTTCTTCTATCCGCGTTGAACGAGGAAAAATATGAAGGAAGGAAGGAAGAAAGAAAGAAAGGGAGAAAGAAAGAAAATAGTACGAGAGAAGAAAAAGGAAAGAAAGGAAGAACAAAAAAACACAAAAATAAAAAGATGGATGGATGGATAGATGGATGGATGCATGGATAGATGGATGGATGGATGGATAGAGATAAAAAGAGAGAGAGAGAGAGAGAGAGCGGAAAACGACCGCGAAAGACGCGTAAATAATTCGCCTGAGTTTCCTGCCATACGTTCGATATTGAAAGACGGATAAGCATGGAAAGAGAGGATAATACTCGAAACGATACTAGGGTGCTGTTTTCTCTCTCGTAAAGGAAGAACCAAGAGAGAAAGAGAGAGAGAGAGAGAGAGAAGAAAGAAGAGGCAAATGGAGAAGCAACGGAGTGCTTCCTCGACGGGATAAGCCTGGAAAACGACGATTTTGTAGGGAAAGAGGTAAAGAGAGAGAGAGAGAGAGAGAGAGAGAGAGAGAGAGAGAGAGAGAAGGAAAGTAAGACAGAGAGAAAGAGAGAAAGAGAGAGAGAGAAGGAAAGTAAGACAGAGAGAGAGAGAGAGAGAGAGAGAGAAGAGAGACTCAACGTGCAACTTCCAGGATCTCTTCTCCTTCTGTATACTCAGCCAAAGTATAGTAGGTAGGTTGATAGTATAGGTCGCGGAATACTACCTACTCGATCCCCCACCGTATGGCCAAGCTTGAGTATCTACTTTGGCATACGGTCTCCACAGTGTCGTCAAGGGTCCGAAGCTACTTTATCGCACCGGCCGTAGCCGGTGAGTGGAAAATTTAGTAAAGATAACCGAGGCGCATTAGGTTTAGGCCGTGTTATATCTACTACTAGTATTAGTAGTAGTAGTAATGTAGTAGTAATAGTAGTAGTAGTAGTAGTAGTAATGGTAGTGGTAGTGGAAGTAGTAGCAGTCTCGGACCAATGTCATCAACAGTACTAGCAGTAGCAGCAGCAGCAACGTCACTAGCAAAAGCAGTCTCGCCTATCGTCTACTACTATGGTTACTAGCTGAAGGCAACCAATGAGAAGAGCAACCACCGTTAGGTGATTCTCTTCGTCCTTAAAAGTGGACTTAAAGTTAGCCGTAGATTAAACTTGGATTTGGGTTCTCGGTCTTCATCAGTTTCTGTAAACCTACATCCGATTACAGCTAACTAAGCTTATCCCTTCAACTAAATTCAGGTGAATATATATATGTATATATATATATAACATGATTGAAGTTGACGAATCGGATTAGACATTTTCAATTACATTTTCAACTATATATATATATGTATATGTGTGTGTGTGTGTGCGTGTGTGTGTTATTCAATATTTAATACAAATATTGAATAACATGTAAATAATTAATTTTAGATAAATACATCATTAGGGAATATATATATATATATATATATAGTGAAGATAAAAACTGTGATTCCCTCAAGAACGTTATCTTTCCAGATAATAAGGAAACTAAATAAAAAAAAAAAAAGAAGAAGAAAGAAAGAAAAGAAAACAAGAGGAGGATTGCTTGCACTGGAAAAAAAAGAAAAAGAAGGATAGAGAAATAGAGAAGGGAGTATCATGAGAACGAAAACGTGCGCTGAGTGAATTAAAGGGACTTGTCCGAAATTTTCAAGCGCCCACGCGAAAACCAACGTAATTAAAGAAGCGTCGCTACTGAGTGAGAGACCAAGCAAAAATTATCTTTTACATTATCACCAAGAGCAAAAGTTTTCCTCTTAAATTGTCCTTTTCTTCTACGACAGGGAGGTACGTTCCTTATCCTCCTCCCTTTCCTCCTCCACCTCCTCCTCCTCCTCGTCCTCTTTCTCGTCCTCTTTCTCCACAAGTCGGCTTCTTCTTTTCTCTTTGTGGGTATTGTGAGCGCGAATTGTGTCGCCGAGGGTCCAGGATAGACGAGGTGTTGTTTAGGAAACGAGGAAGAACAATTGTTTCCTTTTCTCTCTCTTTCTCTCTCTCTCTCGAGTAAAATAAAAACAAGTAGAAAGTAAAGAAAACGACGAAGGTAAAAGTAAAAAGAGAGAGAAAAAGAAAATGTCCGCTATCGTAGAAACAAGAAGATAATATTCCACGCGTAAAGACTCGCCGACAATGCCGACTCGTTATTGCATTCGTGTTGTTTTCATCTTCTCTCTCTCTCTCTCTCTTTCCCTCTTTCTCTTTATCTCTAGATTCTACTGAACATCGGGATAGCAAGAAGAGAGAAAAAAGGGTAAGATTAGAGAAAAAGAGAGAGAGAGAGAGAGAGAGAGAAAGAGGAAAATGAGAAGATACACAGGAAAAAGTCACTCTCTCTCTCTCTCTCTCTCTCTCTCTTTCTCTCTCTCTTTCTCTTTCCCTCTGTATCTATCTTTCTCTGTCTCTCTTTTCCTTGGTTGCTCGAGTCGCACGACTCTGACTTATTGAAGCAGATTGGGCTTTTTACGGGGACGTAAAAACATGATGATAACAACGATGGAGATACGCGAGCGATACTCCTCCCAGAAGTTTCCCTCTGTTGTTCAGTGTTGTTTTTGATATAGAGCTTGGTTCATGAGTGGCCGTAAGCGCTCCCGAACGCTACCTTGCTAGCTAGCTAGCTCTCTCTTTCTCTCTCTTTCTCTGTGTCTTTCTCTCGCTCTCTCTCTCTCTTTGGTCCTATGTACTATTACAGGGGACGAACTTAACGACGTATTTCGCTTTACGTCGAAAGGTACCAACGGCGTGTATCGTTCTTCCACCAATGCGTTTCCCTTTTTCCGTTTTCCTCATATTTCTTCGACGTAAGCGAATTTGTTATTTTCTTTATGTTTTTATTCCTTCTCTTTCTCTTTTTTCTTGTTTCTTCTTTTCCTTTTCTTTGGTTACATTTTTTTTGTCTTGTCTTTACGTAATAAGAACTCCACACGTGAAAATGTTCGTTTTTTCGTGTTTTTTTTTCTTTTCAAACGAAAGCTCGTTATCACCACGTTCGAATATCCCAACTAGCTATATATATATATATATATATATATATATATATATATATATATATATGCGAAAGAATGTTTCTCTTGAAAAAAAGAGAGAAAGAGAGAGAGGAGGGGAGAAAGTTCTCCTTTTTCCTTCAGTTTTGTTTTCTTTCATTTTTTTATATTCTTTTATTATTTTTTTTTTATCCGTTTGTCTTTTTTTCCTTCTATCGAAGCCACTTTACGTTCGAATTTTTGATCGAAAAAAGAAAAAAAAAAAAAAAAAGAAAAAAAAAGGAGAAAAAGAAAAAAGAACACTAGCAACGAGCGCTCTATTTTATTCGTTTCGAAGCCTTCACTTTGTGAATAGGAGATCGTCAGTGCGTACTTTTTATTATTTATTTATACATTTATTTATTTATTTATTTATTTATTTATTTATTTATTTATCATTTTTCTTCTTTTTCTCTTTTCCCTTTCATTTTCATTTCTTTTTTCCTCTTTCCTTTCTTTCCTCAAAAAGCAACGATAAATAACGATGTTCGATCGATCGATCAATGAATCGAACGATCGATGGATAATCGAAGAAGCTTGAAATCGATAACTCGAATATCTGCGTACTATTCGCGAAGACGTATTACTCTTTATCGATATTCATGACGTATAGACACGAACTTATAATACGGAATAGCTAACGAAATTTTTAATGGGTAAAAAGTAACGAGTAAAAGGTGGGTGAGGAAGAGGAGAAAGAGGAGGAGGAGGAGGAGGAGGAGAAAAAAGGTAAAGCAGGGAGGATGAAGAGGAAGAGGAGGAGGAATCGCTTCGAGTGCCGCGCGTATTACATATTATAGATATTTTCCAATAACGTCGCGTTTCCAACGATGTAATTCGAGCGTATCGAGGATCATCCGAGCGAATAGAACGAAGGAGAAACGAAAAGAGACGACGCAGGACTTTGGGTGTAAGCGTTAGGACGTGCCTGTCGTCATGATGGAGCGAAAAAAATAAAGTCTTGGAGGAAATTAATGAAAGGGATGCATTTTTAAGGTTAACGAAAAAGAAAACAAAATCAAAATAAAAAGAAAAGAGAAGAAAGAGAAAGAGAATACAATACAATTTCTAAATTATTTTTTTATATAGTAATAATTAATTCATAATTAATAATTTCGTAAGTAATAATGTTCTATTATTATTATTATTATTATTATTATTATTATTAAGTAACGATATAAATAATATTCGTAATATTTATATGGACGATCTCATATTCTTTCAAAAAAAAAGAAAAATGAAAGAAAACTATAACAAAATGACGACGACAACGACGACGACGAAAACGACATTGCGTCCTGATTTCACAAAGGAAGTTCTCACGTATTGAAGAAGGAGAAGAAGCCAAGGACGAAGGACGCGGGACCACCCAGACCGCGTTGAATTTACGTTTCCTTTATTTCGACTATCCCGATGCAAATTATAATGCCGTATGAATTATTCACGCGGTCGAACCAACGCCGTTTGCCTTTATTGCAGATCGTGATATAAGCTCTCTTATAAATATTCAATCGTACCCGACGCCGATAATAATTGTTTCGAAGGTCGATATCTTTCCGATTTGCGAAAGGTTACGGTTGGTACGATCAATTTTATACGTTTAAATAACAACTATCGATCGGATTGTTAAATAGCAAGCATAAATTGTATTGTTTTAGAATGTAATTCTCTCTCTCTGTCTATCTCTTTCTTTCCTCATTCATTCATTTTATTCCAAACTTCAAACTTGATTACAATAATTCAATGAGAAACTTCCTCGTTTATGTCTCGTATAACGAAAACGTTAAGTTAAGAACGCTCGAATTATACGTTTACATTAGAAGACGAACTCGAATCTTTGCTTAAACGAGGAAGAGACTTTTGTTTTAACTGTAGAGAGAGAGAGGGAGAGAGAGAGAGAGAGAGAGAGAGAGAGACAGAGAGAAAGAGAGAGAGAGAGAGAGACAGAGAGAAAGAGAGAGAGAGAGAGAGAGGGAGACAGAGAGAAAGAGAAAGAGACTCGAACTTGTCCCAGATTTCTCCTTCTATCATGACTCGACCTATTACCACGTGATTATAAAGAAAAAAAAAAGACCTAGATACTAGCTTAGGTAGGACCTACAAAAAGAGGAACACTCTACTCTAGAGAAATATAATAATAACGAAATAAAAAGAATAAAAATAATAACGTAAACGTGATAAAAATAACAACAACAACAACGATAACAATAATAATAATAATAACAATAACAAAAATAATAATACAAAAGTAGCACGAGCTCGATTGCTCATACGATGATATAAAAAAAAGAAGAAAGAAAGAAAGAAAACGGAGAACGAGGTAAAGAAACAGAGAAAAATAAGGAAGAAGGAACGTGGAGAAACTAACGCGAATTAACTTTGTCAGTAAGATAAAGAATGCAAGATATATCGTTGAAAAGTGTAAAAAAGAAAAAGTGTAAAAATTTATTACGATCAGTTCGAATAAGTTATCCCATTATCCACGAGCCACGAAGGCTCGCCATTTTGAACGACTCCTCCTCTACCACGAAGTCTTTGACCGCGTGCCAAGGCTCTGTTTCGTCCTCTCTTTCGAATGAATAATTTATGTCCGCGGCATGGCATGGCATGGCATGGCGTGGCGTGGCATGGCATGGCATGGCATGGCATGGCATAGTATGGCGCGGCATGGCGCGGCACGGCGTGTCGCGAAAGGAGAACGTTAAGTGGCAGGTGTCGTGGTTTGAATTCCTTGTTTACCCCGTTGTCGACCTACTCTCCTTTTCCTGGTTGGCCAACACCCACGTCGAAATTCATAAGTGGTGTACGATATTATCGAAAATATAATATAACACGTTTTAATGGATCGTACGTAGACGATCCATCTTTATTATTTCTCTGTCTTTTCTGTCATTTTATTTGTTTTTTTTTTTATTTTTTTTTTTTATTTTTTCGTTCATTTCTTTTTTTTTGGGGGGGGGGATTTGTTCTTTTTTCTCTTTCATCTTTATCGAACGAAATTATGAGCTAATAAAAATACACCGCTCATAGATATATAAACACGCCCACAAACCAGACAAACCGAGAGAGAGAGAGAGAGAGAGAGAGGGTGGGAGAACACGCGATCTTAATTATCGTTGTATGTCTCTCCTTATCCGATTAACAGTCCCCCAATCGACCATACGAATATGGTGTGTAGGTAGACGATATATAGCGTCCCAGCGCGCTCCTACGAATAAAATTATGAGCTTATTAATTGTAGTTGCCGTTCGTTAATCGTACGTGCCGTGCAAGTCTATCGTCTATCGTCTCTCTCTCTCTCTTTTTCTCTCTCACCCCTCTATTACTTCTCATAATCACTAATTCACACGAGTTATATTATACATGTTAATAGGTATACATGTGTGCATGTATCTCGGTTACTTTGAATAGTATAAAATAACTCGTCGACTGCAATTTAGAGATTTCTCGTCTTACTTTTTTTTTTCTTCCTTTTTCCTTTTCCATTTCCTTTTCTTTCCTTTTCTTTTTCTCTCTCTCTCTCTCTCTCTCTCTCTCTCTCTCTCTCTCTCTCTCTCTCTCTCTCTCCTTAACTTCGACCTTTCGTTGCCTCGTCAAGATAAGCCTTTGAATGGATTACTTCGCGAGTACCGTGCGAATAATTTATACAAGCCGAGAGTGTGTTGTGGCGCGTGTATTATTAAAGTAACAGGTGTTGCACTCGCTGCATGACGAACGAACGTACCTACGATCTTTACGATTTAACAAAGCTAATTATTCTCTTTGTTTCTCCGTTGGAAATTCTTGAGAGAGTAAAGAAAAAAGAAGAGAAAGAAAAAAGAGAGGGATAAGAAAGAGAGAGAAAAAAATACAGAAGAAAAAAAGAAAAGAAAACAGGAAGTGAACGCTTAGATGTAAATCTTCTTTAGAACGTTACTACTTTCCTTCTCTCTCTCTCTCTCTCTCTCTCTCTCTCTCTCGGTTTCACACGTACGTGATTTGACACGAAAGCGGAGTGTGCAAATCGAGATCAGAAGCGCAGTCAAGTTCATTAAGTGAAACGATCGTTAATAGCCTGCGGAGCGGGCCGGTGGTCGGTGACGGCGAGTTCGCACTGTTTATCCATGAGCTTGCGTCATTCTTCGTCCTATATATAACCCTCGGACATTATGCAATATGCTAATGAACGGCCATTATCGCGACCTGGTTATATCAGTAGCAGTCGGTGGCATGTACATGATCCACCGTTTGCGCAAACGGACACAACGGAACGTTATATACCGGTACCGGTATCGTTACTCGTCGATAACTAAGACTCGTTCGAGAGTAATCCGATTGTCTCGTTTGAGATAACCAAGTAATAACGATTCTCCTTTATCAAGAAATCGGATGTTAATATCAAATGAATCTGTACGTCGTATATTATAACGATCGTTAATTAATCATTTCGATGTAGAATTCTCTCACTCGGTAACATTTCTCCGTATCGTTATCAACGTTATTCGCGAACGTTTCATCTCTATACCGCAAGTTGTGTTGAGACGTAAAATCGTTTACGTATACGAGAACTGCGCTTCCTTTTTTTTCCTTTTTTTCTTTTTTTTTTAAAGTTCAGAAAGAAGAAGCAGAAGGCGTTGGGATGACAAACGGTAGTGCACGAACGAACGCGGAGACATACCGGGTTGACGTCGTGCTGCGGCTATAAAACACGAAGCCAGGGATAAAGCGAGTAGACGCGTTACGTCCGAAGCAACCATGACCCATTACACACACATACACACATATAGAAAGAGAAAGAGAGAGAGAGAGAGAGAGAGAGAGCCAGTAGAAGACAATGCTGTTTTTAACAATGCTCAGCGACCGGACCACAGGTCGACCGCCCTCTTTCTCTTTCTCTCTCTTTTTCTTTATCTCTCTTTCTCTTACTATTTCTATCTCTATTTCTATCTCTATCACCCAGCAACGATAGCTAGCAGGACTGCTGAAGCTGGAATCAAACCGATGTAGATTCCATTCCCGGATTCCAAGCGACGTGGAAGCGACCGAATGATTTATTCTGCTCATTCGCCTGGACCAGCTACAATGAAACGTCAAACGCCGCGTGAGAAATCGAAACGACGGAAGTGGAACAATGGCTTTACATCGACGACATACTTCCAGTATGCGTTACCTCTAACACGCGTACATCACGTACATTACATATGATCATTCTCTTGGTAATATCGTCAAACTCTTATCGTACTTATCGTAACCTATCTAGTCTTTCCTATATTGTTCTATAGTCTTGTTTAACAATATCTTTGATTAACTTTGCTGGAATTCAATCGGAAATACGAAATTGTCGTTTATCGAAGTATATATATATATATATATATATATATATATATATAGATAGATAGATAGATAGATAGATAGATAAAATATTTTCAATAGTAACGGCCGACGTAATCCGACGAGATCGATTTTCCTTTATATTATTTTCTCGATTTATTAAACCCATTAGTTTTTCTTTTTATCAATATTACAAATGAACACGAATATCTATCGATATTTCTAGGGAATCGTTCAAACGATAACCGATTAATACGACGAGGGAGAGACGGAAATTGCTGAGTTATCCTGATGCGATTACCAAACGTGCCACGAAAGCCATGCATGCCACGATCGGTTTAACTCTGTCGTATTATGGTTTCGTCGCTTTGCGGACTATCTCTGAAATGCAATGAAAATTAATGGTTAATGTGGATATTTAAGATCGTTCGCGTTTACGATGATTTATTTTTGAAATAATCGAAAATGCGTCTTGTCGACGAGTTCGAATTTTTTTTTATACCTTTCTCTCTCCCTTCGCGCCATACACCCCAGCCCAAAAAAAATTTATGATAGCTTCGATGGTTTATCGATATATATGGTTAAAAAAGTGATGAAAATTAAAAGAAATATGACGACGACGAGGAGAAGGAGAAAGGGTGAGACGTAAGTAGATATAACGAGATCGTAGGGTAGGTAACGAGATAGGTAATATTTTCATGCTATGACCTTGACCCACGACAATGGATACTTAATGCATCCAGTTATGGTTAAGAAACAAGTGCGTCATAAAGATAAGAGCCTCGGTATTGTTGCAGTATCCGCGGGAAGTATCCGCGGGAAGTAACCGTCATGTAAAAGGAAGAAGAAGAAGAAGAAGAAGAAAAAAAAAGTAGAAGAACCGCCGCGAAATAAGAAAAAGAAAAAAAGAAAAAACTTGGAGGTGGAAAACTCACCACCTGTTTTTTCTTCTTTACTTTTTTTTCTGTTTTTCTTCAATACAAACAAAGCGTGCCGTTTAATCTAAAACCAGCACTATAATAAAGATGTTAGGACGTTGCAGCAGGTCGTGTTTCTATTGTCAGACATTTTTGTATTTCTCTCTTTCTTTCTTCCTTTCTTTCTTTCTTTCTTTTTTTCCTTTTGTTTTCTTTTTGTTACTTCACTCACGATCCCCACGATTCTTCTCGGATATGAGAGGATCCATGAGCGATATCAAAGAATCAAAAGATAATCATTGCAATCTCGTTTCCCATGCGAAATATATGCACGATTCGGTGTTGGGTAACGTCATTCCAAAAAGCTATGATTTATGGAGTCCGTCAGCCGTCACTCATTTTCCATCCCTCGCTCTCTCGCTCCATTGTTACGTTTTGTCGTGCTTTTTTTTTCAGACTCTTCCACCCCGCCCTTTTTTTTCTTTCCTTTCCTTTCCTTTTTCTTTCCTCTCCTCTCCTCTTCTCTTCTTTCTCTCTTTCATACGTTTCTCTCTCTCTCTCTCTCTCTCTTTCTTTTTCATTTTATTTTATTTTTCTTTTTCTTCCTACCCACCTTCCTTTTTCACGCCGGCAACCCCCGTAAGTGCTGCTACCGAATATTAATATATGCCTGGCCATCGCTAAGGTTTTGCAATGGCTACGCTTTCAAGCGATATAACGATCGCTCGATCCAACCCATCGCAGCTTTTCGAATTATTCTATGGATACTTCTCTCACGAACGTATCTGAACGATCGCGATGAAATATTTCCTCCTAAGGAATCCAAGGATTATAAGGAGGATACCCAAGGAATTCAAAAAATTCGGATGATAAGGAGATGAAAGGGATCCCTCGTTGATCTCCTTCGACGTATATTTTCCGCCAATTTTCTATCTCTCCCTCTCTCTCTCTCTCTCTCTCTTTCTCTCTCTTTCTTTTCTATCTCTCTCGAATTTATTTTACAAGACTTCTCGACGTTAAAGCCATATTCGAAAAGTTGTAAGGAATAATAATTATAGGAAAATAATGTTAGTCTTTGAAATATCGACAATTTAGTCGATCAGTTTAGTAGAGTTACTAAAATTACGTTTATACGAGAACCAATGAGTTTGCCAACCCTCCTTATTGTACGTACGATCCAACGCATTCATTCGGGCACGTGGTTTTATTGTCCCTATGGTTCTATCACCTAAATTCCAACGTTGGTAATCTCTCCCTATACTACTCTCTCTCTCTCTCTCTCTCTCTCTTTATGTGTGTGTGTGTGTGTATCTATGACTGTGTGTATGTGCATGCGCGCACGTTTCCACACTACTCCATCTCTCCTTTGTAACACAGCAGATACTCCGTAACCATTGTCCCATGAAATTGAACGTCATTCGCGTACCAGATATCCATGACTCTTTCGTGACCGTACACGTCACGTCGATAGAGCAAAAGAGAAAGGACTATGCACGGTGTGACGTCCATTACTTTTTTCTTTTTTCTTCCTTTGTCGAACACACCTAAGAATCGAACGTACATAAATCATATCGAACACAAACGAAATATTTGTTAATATATCGCGATACACGTACATACGCAAAATATCGCACGCGTTGTTGAACTTTCTGCGAGATATTCTCGCTAATTTTTTTTTAGAGATTCCGAAAAGAGAAATAGAAAGAAAAAAAAAAATGCATAAACGAAACAAGAAAAAGGAGAAAGAAAAAAAAAGAAAAAGAAAAAGAGGAGAAAACAGCAGAAAACATAAAGTAGTCGGACTTGTTTTATTTCTTTCAATCGACTAAATTCTTTCGTTACATTGTCGATAACACTGACAAACAACATTGAACGACGTGAACGTCGAATGTGAACGTCGTTGCTCCGTTTCGTTTCTCCGCCACCTCCCGAACCACCACCCACCCAACCCCTCTATACGAGTACCACCATGAATCTCGTGGTGGTGAACGAGCGACGCATCGCTCGCGAACGCGAAACTCCGCTACGGGCCTCGTTCATCACGACGATCTAATAACCGCACCCCTCAACCCCTCAGTCATCCTCTCTCTGTCTCTCTCTCTCTCTCTCTTTCTTTCTCTCTCCTTCTCTTTCTCTGTCTCTTCTCTACTCGAAGCGCGTTGCAGCAACGTGCCACCTAGACTGCCGAGATGGACGGCTCGCTTTGTTGCAGAAATTACGGGATTCCAGCGACGAGCTTCGTTCTGTCCTTCTCTCTCTCTCTCTATATATATATATATATGTATATATATATATATATATATATATATATATATATATGTCTTTCTCTCTGTCTATCTCTATCTATATCTCTATATCTCTATCTCTATCTATCTATCTCTTTTCTCGTACCTCCTCTCGCTTCGTAGAACCATCTTGTCGCTACTCCTTCTCGTCGTCGTCACTGTTCTCTCATCTCTGTCTCTTTCTCTTTCTCCTTCTCCTTCTCCTTCTCCTTCTTCTACTATCGTCGACGTTCTCTTTATCTCTACGTTTACCCGTTCCTTTGTGTGTCTGTTCCTTTTGTCTACGATCGAAATGACCTTCCTTGACGAAGTACAATTTTAGAAAGATAGATAGAGAGAGAGAGAGAGAGAGAGAGAGTGAGACAGAGAGAGAACCCATCTCTTCTCTCTCTCTCTCTCTTTCTTTATCTATCTCTCTATCTATCTATCTATCTATCTATTCATCTATCTATCTATCTATCTATCTATCTATTTTTCTTTCTTTCTTTCTCCTCTCGTATTTATTCGAGAAATGATTTTCGAGTGGAATACAGATTTCGATAACGTTTCAACTTTACAAAGAAATTATTGTTTACTTAACGCCCTCAATCCTCGAGAAATTTATCAGATTAAATATGTTTTATTTCGAGAGATCTTCGATCGAAGAAAAAGAAAAAAGAGAGAGAGAGAGAGAAAGAAAACATCAAAACAAAAAAAAAGGAACAAAATAAAATACGATACAAAAGAACATTACGAATTCGTATTCCCAGGAAAATCTTTTCTACCGCGTAAAATTCGAAATCGATAAACGTGATGAAACGTCTAAGAATCTTGCGAGCAAGAGAAAAACTGTGTTCCACGATATATATTTCGCGTGGATATATATCGATACCAGTAAAACAATGATCAAACGCGAGGTCATCCCTCGAGATAAAATGAGAAAGAAACAGAAAAATAGAAAGAAGCAGAACGAGAAAGAGAAAGAAAGAGAGAGAGAGAGAGAGAGAGAGAGATAGAGAAGAAAAAAAGAGGAGGAGAAGGTTTCCAAAGGTAAAGAGATTTTCAAGAAGCAAATCCTCTCTACCTCTTCCTGTACGCGTTTCTCCACGATCCCATACAGTCTCACGTTTACGTATACCAGTTGAAAGAAAATTCGCGAGAACGGCTCGCCCCCGGGGTATTCGTATAAAGAGTTATTTTCTAAAAAGGAAAGAGAGAAGGAAAAAGAGAGAGAGAGAGAGAAAGAGAGAAAGATCTAAGCCGATTTCCATGAACGTGAGCGTTCGCGAACGTTGGAGAACGCTGCCCAAATATCAAAATCGGGATTCGTAGATTTTTGGTATTTTTCGATCGAATAGTGGTCCAAGGAGAATCGAGTTTCGACGAGAAGAGTACGAAAACGAAAAAGATGTACAATATTTCTTTTTTTCTCTCTCTCTCTTTTCTTTCTTTTTGCTTTGTAACTATTATCCACGAATAGAAGGGAAAAGGACGAAGGAGGAAGGGAAGAACGTTCGTTTCGTTTCGTTCGAGAAAGCAAGAGAAAGAAGAAGAAGAGGAAGAGGAGGAAGAAGAAGAAGAAGAAGAAGAAGAAGAAGAGTCCCGGTTCTTCTACTTATAGAGGAGCTGGAGCATCTGGAAATAAGCAATCCCAAGAAATATTACCGACGAAAGTCAGCCAGCCAGCCGACTCTTTGACTCTTCTCCAGGACGCTGACTGGGCTTGCAATCGGATCAGAGAAGCTATGCCGCATTGCGGGGGTACACCTTCATCCTCCTTCTCTTCTTCCTCACAACCTCCTACTCCTCCTCCTACGTCTTTCATCCCTACTTTACTCCTTCTCAATGTACACCTCCCTCTCGTTCTCTTTCCTACTCGTTCAATGTCCCTCTTTCTCTGTCTTTCTCTCTCTTTCTATCTATCTATCTATCTATCTATCTATCTATCTATCTCTCTCTTTTTCTTCATCCACGTTCCACGATCTTCCTCGTATTCCTTCTTCCTAAGACTTACGAGACCAACGAGAAAGTACTCGTCGTCGTCGTCGTCGTCGTCGTCGTCGTCGTCGTTGTCGTCGTCCTTTCAACGTGTGTGCCTTCGTTACTCGTTCTTTGGCCCGTAATTACCAGGAGGAAGGACCACGACTTCCTCCGGTATGTCGTCGTCAAAAGACAGCATCTCGAATAAAAGGAGCACCAAACGATTCTGTCTTCTTGGGTGGGGCGAGGTAGGGAAGAAGAAAAAAAAAGGATAAAAGAAAAAAAAAGAACGAAGAGCGAAAGGGAAATAGAAAGGAGACGTCGTGCCATTAAACGAAAAGAAGAAAGACATAAAGAGAGAGAGAGAGAGAAAGGAAAGAAAGATACGAGGATACTGAAATTAAGTTTTCTACGATCGCTAGAAACAAAAAAAAAGGGAAAGACAGAAACTCATCGATCTAAATTTTTTCAAATCCACGCTACGATCAGGCCACGTAATAATGAATGAATGATTTTCATACCGAGCTTTCAGACTTTTTATTCTTTCTACAAAATAATCCAGCGAACGTTTTTCTTCGATCTTACGAATTTCTTCTCTTTCATTCTCTCTCCCTCTCTCTTTTTCTTTCTCTTTCTATCTCTCGTCGTACCTTTTACCTCGCGTAATTACTAGAAGAAGAAAAAGAAGAAGAAGAAGAAGAAATAAAAAAAGAAAAGGAATAAAATAAAAAAAAAAAAGAAAAAAAAATACAGAAAAAGAGAACTACCATCGTCGTCGTCGTCGTCGTCGTCGTCGTCGTCAAAGGGTGGACCAAGCCGTGGTCTGGCTCAGGAAGAAAAGTGGTTTGCGATAGTGGTAAAATATATTTTAGCTTCTCTCTTTGTTTTTCTTTTCTTTTTTTTTTCTTTTTCTCTTGTTTCTTTTTTTTTGCAACTACGCGAGCGTAGCAGGTACTTCGTTTTTTCTACCTATTCGCGATATACCAACGACGAAGAAAAAAACAAGGATAATACTCGCCGCAATGTTACGTCGTCCTAACATTTATCAAGTGGCACTGCCATTTGTATCTTTTTTTTTTTCTACAACTCGTAACACGTACACACACACACACGCGCGCGCGCGCACACACACACACACATACAGTACACAGAAGTATATATAGAAATTATTATTTGAGAGGAACTGGAAAATTTAACGAAACATTATTTGTGTTTGTTTCTCATCGTCTATTTAGGTTGTCATTGTCGTTGAAAACGTGGCAGAGAAGCCACGTTGTTTTGGAAATGATGCTTGGAAGATATTTGCGGTAATGCTTTATGAAACTTAACATTAAACATGCATACGAACACGCGAGAAAACTACGTCACGCCTCCACCCCTCTATCCCCATCCTCAGTCCCCACCCTCTTAGCCTCGATGACTTACAATCTTACACGCGAAACTTTGGGGAGAGAACGTTTGTAAGAAGCATTAACGTGTTTACCACGCGCCAGAGAAAGGAAGGAGAGAGAGAGAAAGAGATAGACAGAGAAAGAGAGAAGAAGGAGAGAGAGAGAGAGAGAGAGAGAGAAGCAAAAGCGTGAGAGAAAGTTTATGAAAGACGACGCTGTTTATTAGAAGTACGACCGACGAACTTTGAGAAGGAGACACAAATCTCGATACTTTACGCTGTCTTTACCTTTAACATTTTCTCTCTTTCTCTCTCTCTTTTTCTCTCTTTCTCTCTTTCTCTCTCCTATTTACTACGAAAAGTGGAATGGTGTATTACAAAAGAATACGGACGGAGAAGAGCGTTGTAGAGTAATTTTTCGTAGAGTAGTAACTCGTAAACTCGTAAACTAGTAATTCATCGATTTTCTAGAAAACGAGTAACTATGGATATAGTAGTAGTTCGTTAACGATACGTTGTTTCGCACAATTTACGATACGACTTGTTGTATCTGGATCGTTAACATTCGACTACTACCGATTATCTTTTATCCTTTTCAGATGATTACCTACGTATTTCATATGTATCTCTCTCTCTCTCTCTCTCTCTCTCTCTCTCTCTCTCTCTCTCTCTCTCTCTCTCTCTCTCTCTCTCTCTCTCTCTCTCTCTCTCTGGACAAAAAAGAAAAAAATAGGAAAAAGTAAGCTACCTGCATGAATGCGTTTTTGCTGTTGGTTCGCTAAATCCTTTCTTTTTTTTGTTTTTTGTTTTCTCTTTCTCTCTCCCTCTCTACTCACTCTCTCTCCCCCTCTCTCTCTCTCTCTCTCTAGTTTTGACAGTAGAAAATTTCTGTCGGTGACGTTCCCACGCGACCGGAAGAAGTTCCAAATATTTTTACGAATCCCTTTTTTTTTGGCTTTTTGGTTTTTTGTTACCTTTCTCTCTCTTTCTCTGTTTATATATATATATATATATATATATATATATATATATATATATATGAACACATATACACATATATATATATATACATACACAGACCTTTTTTTTAACAACTACACGATGAAAAGATCCGGTCTTTCATTTTTGGCCCTGCATGCATGGCCACCGGAGGATTTATGTTTGTCGCGTCGAAAACGAAGAGAGCCGATGACAAATCATTTCGCCGTATACTTTTTCCGGCTTTTCCTTTTATCTTCTTTCAGGAAATGAAAACCTACCGGCGGCCATTTGTCACGTCGACGATCTTTTCACGTTACGGTGTTATCTAACGAAAATAATAAACCGTTGTCAAATGCAACCGTTCAACCGACGCTCGAGACGTTAAGAAAAATCATGCGGGAGACTGAGCATTAAAGAATTTTGCGTTTCGTTAAGAGACAGAAAAAAAAGGTACAAAAACAAAAAAAAGAGAAGAGGATAAAAAATAATCAACAGTGGCGCCATTAAACGCGTGCGATTTTATATTGCAAAATGTTCGAAATTAATAATGAAAACCCCCCGCGAAAATGATCGATCCGTGAATTTTCAATGACGAAGACCTAACTTCCATGAACCTAGCATTTTAGGGTTAAAATAGAGGGACGCAACGAAAAGGGAAAACGAGAGAGAGAGAGAGAAATATATAGAGATAGCGATAGTGATAGGTATATAGAGAAAAAGAGGTAGAGAAAGAGAGAGAAAGAGAATGGAAAGGGAAGAGCGAAGGGACAAGAGGATCGAATCGACTCTCATCCCCTTTTTCCGCGCTGTAATCACCCGATTTTACATATCGACGAGCATTTCGACCACCATTCGAAAAATAACGCGTCTCGTCGCGTCAGAGAGTGACCGCCTGTAAAATTAACAATGACCCATGCGACACACCCACTCTCTTTCTCTGTCTGTCTGTCTGTCTATCTCTTTCTCTCTCTCTCTCTCTCTCTCTCTCTCTCTCTCTCTCTATATATATATATATATATATATATATATATACACACACACACACACACACACACACACACATATGGTGTGTATATATATATATTCCATTTTGCTTCTAACGGCTATTTTTTTAGTCCGAATTTTTCGCCAGCAGTAGCGCTTTTTATCGGATCTCCGGTCATGCGCGATAGTACGCTTCTGAGTCAAATTGCGAGAGGAAACATAAATTGTGGACGAGTGGAAAAAGAGAAGAACATGAGAGAATGAGAGAAAGAGAGAGAGAGAGAGAGGGTCACTATGATGCTTTCGTAGAGAATTTTCGAACGTTACTTCTCGCAATTGCCCAGAGATATCACGATAATGTTGCTTGGAAATGGCGAGTGTGTATGGTGCTTCATCGTGCTTTTAGTATGACCAACTAAAATTACCAGACAGAAAGAGAGAGATAGAGGGAGGAGAGAGAGAGAAAGAGAGAGAGAAAGAGAGAGAGAAGGAGAGTTATTAATAATAATTTAATGACTTCAATGGCTTACTAAAATTTTATTTTAAACTCATGGAGAATCTATGATAAAATATCTAATTATCTTTATGGATATACCAATATGTATCTTTTGTTATTAATATTTCAAGCTAGATAGATATATTTCAAAAATTATTCTGACAAAAATGTATTTATGAGAGAGAAAGAGAGAGAGAGAGAGAGAAAGAGAGAGAGAGAGGTTTTCTTTTTTCTTTTCCTTTTTTTTCCTTCTTTTTTATTTTGTTTTCTTTTCTTTTTTTCTTGTTTTCGTTTCAATCGTGAATCTTAGTCTAACGTCGGATACAATGTTTTCACGATGTCCGTCATTGTTGGCAATACTCTTTGAACGGTCGAAAGAACGTCGGCTTCTTCTTTCTCTCTCTCTTCCTTTCTCTCTCTTTCTTTCAACCTGACCCCTTCTTGACGTTCGATCAACAAGAAACTTTCCTTTCACGATATTGCACGACTCCCTAGCCTGGCATCCGTCATCGCTTTTCTCCAAGAACGAAGAAGGCACAAATTTATTGATACTCCTGAATTTATTATCCGAACAAGAACACTTTTTCATTTCTTTGGCGAACCCTTTTTTCTCTTTCCGATTCCTTTTTTCTTTTTCTTTTTTTTTTATCTTGGATTTTATTAAATAATATCGAATCCCGTCAATTGCTTTTATTATATATCGATGTATATAAATTTTTTTTCTTTTTCTTTTTTTTTTGAAATCTCATAAAGAATCTAATAAGAAAAAATTCGATTGGGAAAAATATCACTATTTAAATCTAATCGATATATATATATATATATATATATATATATATATATATATAGATCTTTTGTAAAAGTATATAGAGAGAATAAATATTCGATAGTAGTATATGTTGACTTTATCCTTTCAAACGGGTCCTAGATTTGACAACGGATAGTACGGACGATTGATAAACGACTAACGCCATCGAATCTCTCTATCTTTCTTTCTCATTCTATGTTTCTATCTATCTGTCCTTGGTAGAAAGGATAGATAAAAAATGCAACATTCAGAGGGGATGACTTAGAGAGGTTACGCGCGCGAGAGAGAGAGAGAGAAAGATAGATAGATAGATAGAGAGAAAAAGAGAGAAGAGAGAGAGAGAGAGAGAGAGAGAGAGTCGCTCAACGATAAAGGTGAATGACAGGTAACGAACTTAAAAAGCTCTTTTTCGACAGAATGATTTATCGATCGTTCGATCATTTATAGTTTTCCTTCTTTTCGGGATCGTCTACGATGTAATAATTCATCTAAGAATGATTTGTCGTCGTATTCGTCGCATATCGCGAATACGCGACTAAAACGCGAACGGATCAATGGTACTTTAGCGATATTAATCTTGCTATTATTTTTCTCAAATAATCCTGGCTCGTATATCCTTTGATATATCGTCGTCGTCTTCGTCGTCGTCGTCGTCGTCGTCGTCGTCGTCGTCATCGTCATCGTCGTCGTCGTCGTCGTCGTAGTCGTAGTCGTAGTCGTCGTTGTAGTCGTTTTAAATCGTCAGATTTGTGCAACCTACAACGTTCTCAAATTTATTCCTTGCTATAAACGTGAAATCATTCAATTTGCCACGATTTATCGCTTTAATTATTATTCATGTGGATTATTTAAAAAGAAGAAAAAAAAAGTACATAAATACAAGAAAAAAAAAAAGAAAAGAAATAAATAAAAAGAAAAAGAAGTAAAAGTGGAAAACATTCGTAGACGAGGGATGACGAGGAGAAAGAAAAAAAGATGAAGAGAAAGAGAAAAAGAAAGAGAGTGAGAGAAACGTTCTAGAATTTCTACACTTTACCAAGAAATACTTTTCTTATACTTTTCCAACGAAACACCGTGAGCGTTGTACGAATCTTACCGAATACGAAGCACGTATTCATTATATTCCTCTCGCGCGGCTCACGTAATGGAACAAAGTTACGAACTTACAGAGCCTGGGAGATTATAATCGTGACATTTCGTGGATGTGCTTTACGTCGTCACGCCCCAAACTCTCTAACGCTAAAAGAAACTATAAAAAATAATTTCATCCCTTTTCCCGTTCCCAACTGCAATTTTGTTTCTCTTTTCCTTTTTTTTCCTTCTTCTTCTTTTTCTTTTTTTTTGCTCTTTTTGCTTGCTTTCTTTCTTTCTTTCTTTCTTTTTTTTCTATATTTTCTTCTCTCTCTCTCTCTCTCTCTGTCTCTCTCTTCTCTTATCATCCCTACCTAGGTACAATTTTTCGATTATCTACATACTCAAAGGATCAAAGTACCGTATCAACTTTTTCACGAACGACAGGCCATCATCGCGATCAATTTAAAAATAGATAAAAAAAAAAGAAAAAAGAAAATTAAACTGTTCTAATCGATTCAACGAATATCCTTCGTTAGAGGATAGACGAAATAATTTTGGTCTCGCACGAATTAATCCTTTTGTTTCTTTTTTTTTTCTTGTAATTCTTCTCTCTTATCTCTTCTAGCTCGCATTTAATTTATTTATCCATTGACTCGAGAGTTCTTCGTTGGTGTAACCAACGTATAGAATTCAATCAGGTTCTTTGATATCTATTTTGAAAACAAAAAAAGAACAAAAAAAGAGAAGAAAAAATTTGCCGTTCGCAAACAATTTCGATGAGATATGTTACTTTCTTTGGTTTCTTCTTTTTATTTTTTCTTCGTATTTTTCTTTTTTTCCTTCGAAAAGAACGGTTGAAGGTGGATGAAGATATTTCGTTTTTATTTTTCTTGTTTTTTTTTTCAATTCCAATTTTATTTTAACGTTCAACTATCCGATTCTCGAAAGAAATTTGTATACTTTAATGATCGATGATCCAATAAATATCGTGATTAATTTTAATTTTAATAATAAGCAAACGATTTCGACTCGCATGGTAGTTCAAATGTAGAAAAATATTTTCCGAATAAACGAAAAGTTAGTTTCGTTGTTATGTAGTTAGATATATCGATTTGAAAGTCTGGCCATAACGTACGTTACATTAAGCATCTTCCGGAGAATAATTTTAGCGATTCGTCGAAGCTCGTAGCCAATGCGTCGCCTGCCATTGGTAAAAAGAAATAGAGAAGAGTAGAGAAAGTATCATCGCGAAGATGGCGATCGCGCGTTCTTTCGTTTCGTGCAAGTTTGAATTGCGTTTGTAGTGGGGTGGGGGTAGAAGGGAAGAGAGAAATGCGTCTGAATCGTTCCGAAAAGCGGAAGTTGAATTCGAGTTTGTCGTCGACTTTATACTTTCCACGTAACAATACAGATAAGTAATACCTATGTTAAACCCTTGTGTGTCGTATAGAAATATACCTGTATGTATGTATGTATTGAAATATAAGAATTATGGATTATGGAAAAGGAAAAAGTAAAAAGAAAAAGAAAGAAAAGATATTAGAGAAAAAAAAAGAAAACTAGAAACGACTTATCGATAAATAAATCCTTCGTTCCGATCAATGTCTCCAAACTATTTGACATTATTTCGAATATTCGAGGGTGCTACTGTATGTAGCAAACGATTCTAAGACATTGAAATCTTGGAATCGGTTGGTTCTTCCGAACGAACGAATACGGTCGACTTCCGCGGTTATTCTCGCGGTTACGCGGTTTCGAATGAAAAAAATAGGATAAGAAAGGGACGAAGAAGTCCTTTCGAACGTATACATACATACATGTATACATATATACTACAAGTACGATTTGAACACTATGTAACAAGAACTTGCAGTTAGCCTTGTCGGCTCTGTAAATCAAGCGAAATGCTCCAAAATTGAGTTGTGGCACACGTAGAGAGAGAGAGAGAGAGAGAGAGAGAGAGAGAGATGAGGAGTGACGACGAGAAGATGGAGGTACTTGGATACGCGGGTTGCTTAAGCACAAACTGCGTCGTCTGCAGACATACAGACAGACAGATAAGCAGACAGACAGACAGATAGACAGACAGACAGACAGATAGACAGACAGAAAGACGAACCATTTCGAGCTTATTCGTACGCGTCTGCGAGAAACCATGAACCTGAGAACTAGCCTTAGACGAAGATGAACGATGAAAGAGAAAGAGAGAAAGAGAGAGAGGATATAGTAAGACCTTTTGGAATGTCTTATGGATAACTATCCTTCCTATTTCGATGAAGACATGTAACTCTCTCTCTCTCTCTCTCTCTCTCTCTCTCTCTCTCTCTTTCTCTCTATTACACTTATCTTATGTACGTCTTTCTCTATTTTCTCTTCTTTTGGAAAAGTCTTACTTCTCTAAGTCTTTAATATCTGAGAGAATCCATTTGGATTAAATTTGTATAGTATGATAGTAGGTGTTTATATTATTCAAGAAATTTTCACAATTAACAGATTTAACGTTTCGTTTTCTTCCTTAATATTTTTTCAAGACTTAGAATAATTAAACGTAACCCTGACTACACTCGCCATCTGGTACTCTTCCTTTTTGACTGAAAATTAAACGAAGCTTCTCTTTCGGTAAGTAACGAATTTAACTAGGGGTTAAATACGTTTCCGCACGTACGTGTATACGTATACGTGTGTATGTGTTTCTTTTTCTTCTTTTTTCCTTTTTTTCTTTTCTTTTTCTTTCGTTTTCTTCTTCTTCTTCTTCTTTTTCTTCTTCTTCTTCTTCTTCATCGCTCACTTTATTTTACTTGCATCAAATTACGAAAACTATGATAATGTTATGCCATTTTTTGAAGTTACCGCACCGGAGCGATAATGACGCAACTAAGAAAAACGAAAGCATTAACGGTAACATTAAAGTCCACGCCGGTATTACGAAACTTGGTAAAATTACGCCACCATTCTGCAGATTAGTGTCCCTTGAGAAACTTTTGCTATTTTCCACGAAGGATATCTCTCTCTCTCTCTCTCTCTCTCTCTCTCTCTCACCTCTCTCCTCCTCTTCTTTTCTCCTTCTTTCCTTCTCCCCCTCCGATCCCTTGCTGTCGTCTTTTCTTCATCAGTCCCTCTTTTTTCTTTTTGTTTTTTGTTTTTTTTGATATTTTTCTCCTTTATTTTTTATTCTTTTTGTTTGTTTTTCACATTTGCTTACTCGCCATACTTTGTCGGACGTTATTCGCAAATTTTTTTCGTGGTACATTCTTCATCCTGTATTCCTTGCTAAACGTGAAATTTAGAACGGCAAAAAAAGAAAAGTGAAAAAAGTCGGCTTACTTGTCCAACTTGTTATTGTAGCTATTTCTCACGCATATAGTGAGTCTCCTAAAATCAGTAGAATGTATGCAGCATGAAAGAGAAAAAAAAGGGAAAAGAAAATCAGCGATATATTTTTACTAACTTATACGTTTAAAATACTTCAGTACTGTGGAGTAACTTCTTTTCATTTTATATATATATATATACATATATATATATATATATATATATATATATATATTTATATTTTTGTTGTGGGTTCTAAAGAAAAAACAAATATAAAAATATAAAAAAGTATAAAAATTCGTACGCCATCATCGGTCGAAAAATGAATAAATTTCCAAGTGCTTTATTAAACAGGAACGAAAATTAAAAAACGAATCCCTTATTGTTAATACCTCGAACAAAATTAAATGCAAACCCTCGGATGGATAGTATCCTTTACACGATTAAAAAAAAAAAGAAGAGAGAGAGAGAGAGAGAGAGAGAGAGAGAGAGAGAAATACTTGACCTACATCATCTAATACTATAATACGATGTTGACCGCTGCCTCCATTAAAGTTACCGCTAAAAGTTTCGGATATTCATGGATGAAATTTATTTCACCGAGTTACTTCGATCTCGTTGCTGCCGCTAATATCTAATACACAAAATCATAAACTCGTTTTCATGGATATAGAGAAGACTTGAAAAAGGGTGGTTGAAGCGTGCAAACGTGTGTTCCATCTATCTATCTATCTATCCATCCATCCATCTATATCCTTCTCTCTCTCTCTCATTCTCTTACATAGAAGCTTATGTACGAGCTCGCGTGTATCACGATCATCGTGTATCATAGTCCATGGAACAAGACGAGAAAGCACGCACGTTTGAAAGAGAGAGACAGAGAGAAAGAGAAAGAGAAAGAGAAAGAGAAAGAGAAAGAGAAAGAGAAAGAGAAACATAGAGATAGAAAGAGAAAGAGAAAGAGAAAGAGAGAGAGAGAGAGAGAGACAGACAGAATGTGTTGGTCGCTTGACGAAGCATACGCGAGAAGTAGCAACGATACAGTAGTAGTAATAGTAATAGTAGTAGTAGTATAGTAGTAGCGATAGTACGGCAGGAGCAGCAAGCAACAGCAGGAAGTCGGCCTGTAGCAGAGTGGATCCGGAGAGAGACGAGTAAATATTAGAGCTTCGGCATCGACTTCGTGCTCCGTGTTCGCCCACCTTTTGACGATACTCTATCTCTATCTCTATCTGTCTATCTCTCTATCTACCTCTTTCTCTCTTTTTCTTTCTCGCTCTCCATCTGTCTATCTATCTTTCTCTCCTTCTCTCTCTCTCCTTCTCTCTCTCTCTCTCTCTCTTACTTGCTTTCGTTTAGTCCGTCGCGGCGCACGCCTTTCCTAAATCCCACCGACGCTGAAAGAGAGTCCTTTGAATTTTGATGGGATTTACACAGCGCGAAGGACATGACCCATTATGCGAGTCGAAGCCGCGAAAAATCGTACTGCCGTTGAAGAATACATACGTCACGTCACGTCTAACGTCACAAGATTTCTCTATTTCGTATCGTCCTTCGAACCATCCTCTCGACAGAGATTTACTTTCATTTTGCATTTGTTAATCGTTCGATCCTGTAGAATTAGGTATCTAATTCCTGAAGCTTGTTTTCTTTTTCTTTTTCTTTTTCTTGCTTTTTTTCTTTTTATCTTCTTATTTCTCTATTATTTTCCTTTTTTCCTTTTTCCTTTTAAACAACTTCGAAAAACGATCCGTCGACGATAATTCGTCGACGTACGATACACCGAGTGTAAGGTAGTACCCAGCTACATACACCACTAGTTACCTAATATTGATAATGATACCTCAACGACCATCCAGACGCGTTATTACCATTTTAATAGCTATACGGACCTTGGTTAAAGAGCAATTTAAACTTTGCCCGCTAACGTTCTGCAATTTCGAATGGGCGATGCGCGTTATGCGTACTCCACATACATATCTAATAAAATTAATGGATCGATATTTACCTTTGACCCAAACGTAAAAGCTATAAGGCGTTCTCCTCGCTTAACGTTATTTTGTTTCACGACGAATTTTTTTTTCTTTCTCTTCTTCTTCTTCTTCTTCTTCTTCTTCGAATACGATTCTTGTCTATTCTTTAACTTGTCTTTTCTTTTCTTTTTATTTTATTTTATCCGAATGAGAATGAACAACCGCATCGGATAACACCGACATAAGATACGATATGACATGAGACGTAAAGCTAAATTATGTTTGTGTTTCCACGTTCAGTAATTTGTGTTCAGGCTCCATAAGCGAAACGAAAATACATCAGCGACATGGTAATGTTATATCTACGGTGCGCGTCCATGTTACCCTGTGTTTAAATGCGTTAACGAGAACTCACTGGGATAAGATTGTTGCTTTACAATTGCCGAGACGTTATTCACTTTTAAATAATACATACGAATCGTCTCGTAAACGCGAGTATTATGTTATGTAATTAAAAAATATATATATGAGATCCAGACTCAATCCCAGACATTTTACACCTCGCGTTTCCATTTCTTTTCCTTTTTTCTTTTTTTCATTTTTCTTTCTCCTTTTTTCTGTTTATTTTTTTTCCCTGTTTTCCTTTTCTTTTCTTTTCGTTTTCGTTTTTGTTTTTTTTTCTTCCTTTTGTTTTTTTTTTTCTTTCAACTTATTTCTCCCACAGCGCGAGAGCCACAATTCGCGTGCTAAAGGTAAAAATTTCCAAAAGAGGGGAGTAGAAACGTTTATTAATCCTAACGACATAAATTCCGATTAACGTGGAGAAACACTAAAAGTCTTCTCATCCGATAAACGTTGACCGATGTAACATTTTTTTAAATTAAACTGGTCGAAGTCCATAATTTTTTTATTACTTTTTTTTTCTTTCTTTCTTTCTTTCTTTTTTTATTACCGACTTAAATCACGAACATAGTAAGTTTATTTTTCTAAAATATTATACGTGTCGTAATAAGAAAGAAAGAAAAAAAAAAAGAAAAGAAAAGAAAAAAATTTACGTTACACGTTATAACATAATGTAACAACGCGACACGACGGGGGTCACATATCGTCGTAGGTATATACCTATACGTATGTAATAAGTATTTATATACGTAATAAGTATACGTGTGTGTATATGTATGTGAATGTAGTAGGTATTTTTTGAGAGGCATTTCCGCTTAGGATAGTTCGTTGGCAAAGAATATAATGCAAGCTAGCAACGCTCGTTTTACTGGTTATGGCGTAATAAAAATATCTCCTGGTCGATCTATACGACCGTTGCCGCAGTTAACCTGTTCAAATAAGTATCTCAATTTTTCTACTCATGCATGCTAAGCAAGCGCGCGCGTTTTGCGTGCGGAAGAGTGGATTTTCAGCAAATATTAGCACATCGCATAATAACGCTTGGATTCTTTACGATAACGAAGAAACGTTACGATGCACGTCGATACGTACGTTCGTATAACTTGCCGAAAAAGACAAAAAAGAAAAAACAAAAAAAAAGGAAAAACAGAAAAAGAATAAAAAAGAAAGAAAGAAAGAAAGAAAAAAGAAAGATAAAGAGAGAAAAGGGAAGGAAAGAAAAGGAAAACAAAAAAATATCTAACAATGCCCATTAAAAATGCTGCAGCACCATCATTATCATTTATTTAAAGGAATATAATACAGTTAATACGGGTCTCCTATAGATTTTCCTTTTTCGTTTCATTCGTTCTTGACCGCTTAACAACACGGCGAATCAAATTTATTCGGTCGAACGATTCCGCAGAAAGGAATCAAATTTTCATCAACGATGTTGGCCTCGGCCAACTTCTCTCTCATTTTCGATTGTTATCTTTATGCAGGCCTTCTCGATAAGGAGTCGCGTTTTCAGGATAGAACTCTGTAAGAGAGGCACGGTGTATTCTACAGGCCGTTCGAACACGCGTTTGAAGAAAGAGAAAGAGATAGAGCGAAAAAAAGGCCGAAAAGGAGAGACAGAGAGAAAGACAGAGAAAAACAGAGAAAAACGGAGAGATAGAGAGAGAGAGAGAGAGAGAGAGAGAGAGAGAGAGAGAGAGAGAGAGAGAGAGAGAGAGAGAATAGGGCGCGTGCGCGCATGCACACATAGTCAAACACGTGCATACGCATACACGTACATGGGATATATCGAACCCTTATGCATAATGCATTAAGGGATGACGGGAAGTATGGATATATTACTCGCCAGAGGCCAATGTTATTCTCCCTGGCGTCTCGCTGGCTAATGTTGATAAGGAACCCACCGGCAGCCTCTGCCGAATGGGTGGGACGAAGATGGCCGACCTTCATTAAGGCGAACCCTACGGCAAGCTGTCCTCCTTCTAAGAGCTCTTTAAAAAGATCGTCTACCGGAATTACTTCGGCTAAAATTGCTCTCTACGCGCTAGAATAATTTCGTTTTGCCGAAGAAATATTCGTAGAAAAGCGTAGGCTCCCAATGTCACTGATATGATACATAAGATACATATGATACATGCATATATACGTAGGTACGTACATATATATATATATATGTGTGTGTGTGTGTGTGTGTGTGTGTGTGTTCTATCAACATCAACTCTCTCTCTCTCTCTCTCTCACACACACGAAAAATTATAAGAGCGTTGGATCTAAAGATGGGACCGAGATATGATTCGAGACTAATTTACATGTCGCGCCATCGCGGCTATAACTGTTGGCTTAAGAGAACCAAAATTTATGCTCCCTGTGATTTTAACTACCAATGTAATTTGTTTCGAAAGAAATCCTCGAAAATTCCAGCCATTGAATAGTGAACGTAATTAACGTCGCATACTCTACTGAGATATAACGTTGCAGGAAGGTGCAGGGAAGGGGTAAAGGGTGGGCGGACGGAAGATGCTAGAATTGTCGTACGAAAGTGGATTCAGGCAAGGTGGGGAGTAGTTTGGGATGGACAAGGGTGGAGGGGAGTGGAATGGAAGAGAGGGAGGGGCAACTGGACTGGGATAGAAACGAAGCACTGAATTGGCTTCGGTTGCAAAGCCATTAGAAAGGACGCAAAAGTGCAGGAAAGCTTTAAAGTTGATCTCCTGGTGGGGTAGCTAGCTTGGTCTCTGGCTGACCACAATTCATCGTTAACACCTAACGCAGACTCGTCGTCCCTACGGACAAAGCGTTTGCTTGCTTTTCCATGTGTGAGGGTATCACCCCTTTTCCTCTTTATCTATATACGTACGTGTGTATATATATATATATATATATATGATATGTATGTATGTATGTATGTATGTATGTATGTATGTGGGTGTGTATGAGATTCGAAACGCAGAGAGAGAGAGAGAGAGAGAGAGAGAGAGAGAGAGAGAGAGAGAGAGAAATAGAAAGGCAGAGAGAAAGAGAGAAAACAGAAAGGATGGGATGATGGTGATCTCTCACTCCCGCTCTTTTCCCTATAGCGTTCAGAATGCGATAGGTTTTACAGGACACGAAACGCGTGTGCACGAAACGGGATTCGCTTTTCATTTTATCGCCGTGAATACATTTCACTGAACAAACGCAATGTTATGCAATTACAAGCGGCCATGGTCTCTCTCTCCCTCGACGACGACGCGAAATCGATCGGTGATCGTTCGTTCAAACGATCTCTCGCGAGCTTTGTTCGATTTCTCCCCTCTTGTCTCTCCCCCTTCTCTACATCCTCATCCTCCTCATTCTCCTCCTCCATTTCGCCCTCCACCCACCGCCCTTCACCCCGACCACTTCACCCTCCCCCCCTGAGACCCCGTTGAACTTCCCTACGGCAACCAGTGTTTCAATATCATTTGAATCAAGTTACTAAAAAAAAGAAAAAGGAAAAAAAAGAAAAAGTGAAACCAAAAAAAAGATTGTCGCAACGAATATCAAGATTTTTAAGTCGTCCCACAAGTTACATTTTCCTCTTTTCGTTTTTTATTTTTTACTTTCCCCCTTTTTTTTTTAATCAAAAAAAAAAGAAAAAAAACATTTTTTTGCGCATTAATCCGATTATCTCCATATAAAGTTAACGCGTCAAACCAATCTGACCAAACGCGTTTCTAGATTCAAATCTCTGTCTTTTTTTTTTTGTCAACAAACTAAAAAATGAACTATGGAAGCGTTAAGGAGATCAATCCTCTTCTGTTCTACGTCGTTTATCGTATCTGTTATTTAAATTAATCATCGGAATTTTCAATTTTTTATATCGTAAACAAAAAAAAAAAAGATAGGAAAAGAAAGGAAGAAAAGGAAAAGAATGCATGCTCGAAATTGTCACATGATATTTAATCGTACAGATTTTACCTGCTGGGTATTTGATCGTTTCGAAGTTCAAAGGGGAATGTTTGGAGGAAAACAATTTTGAAAATGATAGTTAAAACGATCCTGACCGGAAACGCGATCTTCAATGAGAAAAATAGAGAGAAAGAGAGAAACAGAAAGAGACAGATAGACAGACAGACAGACAGACAGACAGACAGACAGACAGAGAGAGAGAGAGAAAGAGAGAGAGAGAGAAATAGAGAGATACATACACGGAAGTATTGTACGTGGGCATTGTGCTACACCGATCATATCTCCTGTTTACCACATCGGATTGTAATTTCAGCATTTAGGTGATTCTGGATAACCGAATGGCCTCGAGCGTGTCGTTTGCGCCGAAAGGAAATTGCGCTTTTCGATGCAGTCCCTTTCATCCATCGGTCGCTCGTTTACCGGTTGCCATTATTGCAACGTGCACGGATACATCCCACGAATTTAGATGGACAAATCTACTTGACCTCTCCTAAACCTTATTATTAACAGAAATATGTTCGATTTTATTCAGAAATGAATAGTGAGAACGATTTTCCACTTTAGTAAATTTAACAAAGCTATAACGTTAGATAGAACTCTAAACACATGTGTATTTATATATTAATATCTTTATATGGAAAAAAATTTTTTTCCTTCCATATGAAAATCAAATTAACTATAAATCTTTTATAGTTTACCGACAATAACGTAAAGAAAAAAAAAAGAAAAAAAAGAGGGAGAAAAGAAGCAGAAGATACGGGGCTACGTAACTACCTACGAATCAAATGTTTCATGGTTTCATGTATATTTTCATCTATGGTAGTTAAAACGATAAAAATTTGTGAAAAAGAAATAACGAGTTTTCTCGTCCATCCATAAAGTAAATTCCAGCACGGATTCCAGATTTAACGTAAAATCGCTTCGTGAGGGGACTATACGAATAGAAAATTTCAATACCGTGTCTCATCCAGTGGCCCAGTTTTCGACAGAAGAAAAGTTCTCAGAAAAAGCAAAGGGATAAGAAAGAGAGAGAGAGAGAGAAATAGAGAAAAGAAAGAGACTTCCGAAACAGAAAAGTCGACTATAGAGGAAAGATATAAGAAAAGGGAGTTGTATAAACGTCCAAATAAATCGCATAAAAATGGAATAGAGCTTAGATTAAACGATGAGAACGCGATTGCATTTTTTTTTTTGTCATTCATTCCATTTGACGTTTTTAATTAAGAATATTTATTTTTGTAGGAACGTGACAAACGCGAGACATGACCCGATGACCCACAATCCTAAAATCGGTTTATCCCGGTCGAAATGGACGTAACGTAGCGTGATTTTGTCCTTTATCTGGGGAGGATGAAAAAAAGAGAAGAAAAAAGAAAAAAGAAAAAAAAAAGAAAAAGAGGAGAGAAAAAGTAAACAAAAAATTATATAACGTTACCCATGAATATTAAACTAATAGGATTATCATTATAAATATATTTCGTTATACTCTATTCTTCTTTTTTTCTCTGTTTTTCTTTGTCTCTTTTATCCTTTTATCTCGAAACGGATCAAACAACAATACTACATATATTTTTCACTCTTATTGGAATTTCAAAGAAAAAAGTATGAAAAACTAAAGTATAACTTATTTATTTATTTATTTTCTCTTTTTTTACCTTTTTTTTTTGAAGTAATTTCCTCACAAATTTTTATAAAAATTTAATACGTTCATAGTTACATACTATATGTATACATACATATTTATATATATATAAATACATTTATATATACATATATACATACATACATATATGTATACATGAAATGAGGTGAGGGAACGAAGGGATCGCGATGTTGTCGTCGTCGCTTTGCTCGCTTTACTCGCTACGTCCGCTCGCTCGCTCGCTCGCTCGCTCGCTCGCGTTTGTCAAGGAGCTTTCCAGGATCCCAGGGAGAGACAGTAAATTCCGTCGTATAGCTGTCGCATTATCTAATAATGCGAATCTACGGCGGATTGTAAAGTAGGCGGTCGTGAATCGCACGTACAAATGGTACAAACCGGGAGGCAATAAAGACGAGCTCGGTTATTAAAGCGGATTCGCATTGTCAGTTGCGGCTACCGTAAATCTCTACCTTAACGCGAAATTGCGAGAGTAAAGCTGCGGATCGGAATGGGCCGGCTAACTATCGATCAAAGGAAACTCTTCGTTGAAACGAAGCGGAGTTGGATCGATAACGACGAAAGACGAATAAAGACGAGAACAAACTCAGAGATAGATAAATAAATAAAGAAAGAGAGAGAGAGAGAGAGATCAAATTATTTGTAGAAAACTTTTTATTAGCTATACATCTATCTTACCGTTTCGTATTTCGTTACTTGAGAGATTTTATTATCGTTCGATATAACATTCGAGAATATTTTCTTAAAATCACCATTCGATCGTAACGATAAATTATTCCCTCTCAGAGAGAGTTAAAATTATTATCAATTATTTAAAATAATGCCGATAAAATTGAGACGAATGATATTACAATCAGTAACAAAATAGGAAACTTTAAAAGTACATTGAAAGGGTAGATATTATTTATTTGTAATAAGTACATTCCATTCTTCAAAGATTTAATATGAAATATATTCTGATATATGTATATATTCGAAACGTAATGAAAGTTTGATGAAAGCGTGTTATATTCAATCAACGATTGAAAATTATTTATTCGAGGAAATGTTCGTAAAATTTTAATGATCATTAAACGTTATAGTTGAATTTTATAGTACGAATATATATTCCTTTTTCCCTTTTCTTTTTCTCTTTCTTCTGTTGCTCTTCTCTTTTTTTTCTCTTCTTCTCTTTTTTCCTTTCCTTTAATTAAAATTACTTCGTGATTAGCGAAGTAATTCTTTTGTCTCTTCCTACAATAATCGCTATAATAATAGATATAAGCTCGAAATAATGAGATGGATTTTGTAAAACTGTTGTTCGATTTACGATGTGCAACGTTAAAAAAAGAAAAAAATGACAGAAACAGGAAAAGGACTGGAAACGAAACGAAACGAAATGGAATTTCATTCTTCATTCGTGGCTTCTCTTGACGTTCTTAATAAAATCTCTTATCTCTTATAAAATGTACGAAGGACGAAGAAAGAACGAAAGGAGCAAGAAAGAAGGACCGTGAGTTATAACGAAGGGTTTATCGTGTTTTGCAAAAGATTTTATTATGCTACGCGCGTGATAAGAAAAGAACTATCGTAACTAACGCGTTTTACTTGAAACTTTTGTCGAAAGAGTAGGAGATACATATATACCGTGCATTGTCTACCTTTAACGAAGTTAAAACCCGACACGTCTTCAGAGTTTCGACTTTACGGTCGAAACAAAACGTCGAGAGAAGAGAGATTTTAGTTTCGTCTCTCTCTCTCTCTCTCTCTCTCTCTCTCTTTCTCTTTCTCTCTCTCTTTCTCTCTTCTCTGGCTATCGAGGGATATCGAACGGAGCGTGACTCTCCAAGGCAACACGATCAAACTTCTAAACGAGATTATTAACATTCTGAACGAGATCGGCGACGAGCTTGGGACGATAAAAATAGAAAGAGAAAAATACAAGAAAGAAAAAAACAAAAACGTAAAAAAGAAAAAATAACAATAAGAAAAAAAGGAGAAAGGAAAGAACTTGTCCGTTTGGACGTAACAATAATTAACTCGATATCTCGCTGCATTTTCACCGCCGAACTACAACTTCATCTATCTCTCTCTTTCTCTCTAACAATGTTTTTAATCGTTTCTTTAGAAAAGCTCCGGTGGAATACATTAGTCATCGAGACGACCGACACCACCATATTTTACAACTCTCTCTCTCTCTCTCTCTCTCTCTCTCTCTCTCTCTCTCTCTCTCTCTCTCTCTCTCTCTCTCTCTCTCTCTCTCTCTCTCTCTCTCTCTCTCTCTCTCTCTCTCCGTCGTAGAAACTTTCCAAAAGTTCGACCATTCTTCTTCTTTCTCCCTCGTCGGCCTTCGCCCGTACCACCGTCCTCCCTCCTCCCCAACCCCACCTTTTTTTCTACATCGGCAGAGCTACAACAAGACAAGTCCGAGATAGCGAAAAGCACGGGAAAGCTGGCGGTATCTTTTAGTTGTCGGTGGGCCCTCGCCCGAGATGGGAGTAATTTTCAAACTGGGCCAAGGAAATTAGCATTTAGAGTATTTTTCCGGCGATTCGCGTAATCGTTTTCCGGGTCGACGTTTTCGTAGATTCGGGTGTATCGGGGAGACCGTTGGAGAACGTTTGAGAGATTCGAAAAACCATTCATAAAATACACAACACCATCGACCGCCGCAATTCCTTTACGAATTTTCCTTAAATCTCTATAACGTTTAAAAAGATAATCAAGGTTTTACGATGCTAGGAACATCAGCGTTTCGAAAAGAAATAAAGAAAGAGAGTAAGAAAGAGATTGGAAGAGAACAAAAAAAAAAGAAAGATGTAAGAAGATGATCCAAATCCAAGAAAATTCTTTTCCCTTTCTCCACTTTTATCCCTTTTTATTTCTCTCTCGCGAAAATGAGAGAAACTCGCGGTTGTCCATCTGGTAACGTAAGCTTTTAATAGTTCCATCCGAGAATCTTTGACTTTAGCAATGGCTTTAGCAACAAAAGTTTTTCTTCTTCTTCTTCTTTTCCTTCTTCTTTTTCTTTCTATTCCTTTTTTTCTTTCTATTTCCCCTTCCTCTTCCCTATCTTTTCCCATTCACGTATCCTTCGTGTCACGGTTTACGGGCAGAATCGTAATCGAACCGGTGGACCCTCACCCCCTCCTATCCTCCTCCTCCTCCTCCTCCTTCCCACCGACTTCTTTCATTGCCCGCGTAAAACGTTTCGATTTGCAATTTCCCCGGTTAACTGCCGTACTCTCTTTCTCTCTCTCTCTCTCTTTGTTTCTCTCTCTGTCTCTCTTGTCTCCCGTAGAACAGTTCAAATAGAAGGACTACGTACCATTTCTCTCGATTCTTCCGACTACGAGCCGTTTCTTCACGACCACCCTACGAACCATCCAACCAACCAACCAACCAGCCAACCAACCAACCAACCAACCAACCAACCACCCCACCTTCCTATCTCTTGCTCCTAGTATACTACCTACTATACTCACATTCCCTTCTTCCAGTCTCGATCTCTCTAGCCTCGATCGACTTACACTACTCTCAAGAGTTTGCCGACGTTGAAATTACGACGTCGTACTCGGAAAACACTGTTACCGATAGGATACATCATTTTGACAATAATATATGTACATACGTACATTGTTTCTTCTTCTTCTTCTTCTTCTTGACTTTTTTTTAGATATCTCGCTTAGATATCAGAGATGTTGGTACCTACATCGAAGTGGAAGCTAGAGATAGGGTTTGAAGCTTGACGGGGGATGAGAGAGAGGGTTACATACAACCTAAACAAATAAATGATCAATTCTTCAAACAAACTGTCCAACTGGAAACTTCTCTTGATCGAAAATACTACAACCCTTCCTTCTCCTCCTCTTCGCTGACTCGCCGAAAGGGGTTGTAACCCGCGTAAAGAAATACTAGAAAAATAAATCAATCTTCGCGTTCCTACCTCTCACTATTTGTCCTTCTTGTCCGGTTTTTCCTTTTTTATTTTTTTTTTATGTTCTCTTTCTTTTTTTCCTTTTGGATTTAAACAAGTCTCTTGCTAAAATGTTTCATGCATGAGACCTACCGTTATTTCGCTTTTTTTTTCTCTTTGTTTCCTTTTCTATTTTTCCTCTTTTTCTTTTTTTATTTTCATTCGACAAAAAAGTTGGAAGATAAGGTACATGAAGAACGATCGATCGATCGTACGATTGATTTTTAATTCGCGTTTGGAGATTTTATTTCATTTTTTTTTCTTCTTCTTCTTCTTTCCTTCTCTTTTTTTGTAACGAACTGAACGGACTTTAGGGACTTTTCAGCGCTCGAAAACATTGGAGGAAATTTATCGGTTGTGCGTACGGATGGAGGATACACGGGCCTCCACGGAACGTACGAAGAGAACAGAGAAAAAGAAAAAGAGGGGAGATGAGTGTAGTGGTGGAGGGGAGAAGAAGAAAGGGAAGGGAGGGAAGGAAGGGTGACCCTGCCATCTCTCCCTCGCTTTCCTGGCGCTTCGTTGTCTCGGCCGGAGGCGTCCCAGAGTCTGCCGGAATTTTCGGTTAGCCCGATTCGGATACTCTCTTCTTTTATTTCTCTCTCTCTCTCTCTCTCTCTTTTCGTTGGAGGACGCTTCAATAGTAATAGTAATAGTAATAGTAGTAGTAGTAGTAGTAGTAGGAGAAACCAAAACTTATTCTTTTTACTTTTCTCGATCCGATCCTCTTCGTAGTTGGTACAACAAGTCGAGACGTTGACTGGATCGATCGACGAAAACTGCAAGCTGTTCCTCTTTTTTTCCTGGATGGTGAATCGCTGGATGGGGTGGATGGGTGGACGAGAGAAAAGGTGGAGGGGATGGAGGTCGATTTCCGGGTCGAGCGAGCACCACATACATAACATATATCGAATCGCGTCCTTCTGCTGCGATCCTTGTACGGTGTGTTTATGATCGTAGAAACGCGCACGCCACCACCACCACTGCTGCCGCCATCGCCGTTGGTAGTCGCCATCGAACGGGAACCGTTTAGGATTGAAGAAGGAGTCTTGTGACGATTTACGAAACGAGCACCGTTCCTTTTCCCAAGATCGACGTTCAGTTCAGCTTTCCACTCATGTTATCGGGAGATCGATCGGAACCGTTATCTTCTCAGAGAAAATGTTCAGCGTGCAATTTCTTCTTCTTCTTCTTTTTCTTCTTCCTTTTTTTTTTACTTTTTCAATGAAATATCTATTCCATCTTCTAACGTATATCGTCGTTATGAAATTGAGAGAGATAGAGAGAGAGAGAGAGGGAGAGGGAGAGAGAGTTTGTTGCATCGAAAGATGCGCAAGAGATAAGAGAATTGAATTCGAAAACAACGAAAAACAAAGTGAGATCTCATCTCCGAACGGCAGCATCGTCGGAGATGCGATCGCAAAAGGAATAATAAACTTCCGACGATAAGGATCGCGACATCATCGATTCGAGGTCAGCGCATTATCCAACCCAGTTAGTTACCCCCGTTGTCATCGACAATGTTTGCCTGGCCGATCGAAAGCCGATCTCCCAAGGGAGTTGGAATATCGTTTGAACGAGCTCCTAAATTTCGTACGTGGAATTTGCCGTGCACTCGTTCGCATTCGACAGACAAATGGCGGTCTAGCAAAAAACTCCCGGTCGTTTTCGAGGCCATTACGATTTAAATTAGTTCCCCCGCGAATAGGGAACGCGAGAAAGGCGAGGTTCTGCAATGAAGGGGGAAAAAGAAAAAGAGAGATAGATAGATAGATAGATAGAGAGAGAGAGTTAAAGAGGAAGAGGGAGAAAGAGGAAAAAAGAGAAAGAAAGAAGAAGATAGGGACGGAAACGGAAGCGAGCGCACCCGAGCGATCTTTTTCAATTCTTCGAGACGAACGTTCAAAGTACTTCTACGTTGATGCTCTTCGTTAGAAAGGTCAGGAATGAAAGAGTAGGTACTCTCTTCTTTCGATATTACGTAATAAAAATGCTACAAATAATTATATCAATCTCTCTTTCTCTATCTTTTTCATATGTATGCATCGTTAAAAATGTACTCGTTAAAATCTCGTCTATTTAGAAGATATCTACGTATATATTTATCGTAAGGATATTCGCCGTATCATCGTTTATTTCATTTTTATATATCGTGCATATATATATATATATATATATATATATATATATATATATTTATATATACGATATAGATGTCTAAATCGAAAAGAAGATAAATAGATAGATAGATAGATCGTTTTAAAAAGATCAAATTCGCTCGATTAGATTCGAAAACAGAGTGACCAGATATCGTTAAGTTTCTGCATTTTATCTTCGTTTTGATCGCTTCTCCACAATTGCATTCGATGCAATGAACCCGTGGATACGAAACGTGTCAAAGCTCGAGTTACAGCTAAGAGAATCCTCCGAAAACGATTGTGTTTATCGCCCCAACTCGATTCTTGCTTTACCCCGGCCTGGCCTGGCCTGGCCTGGCCTGCCCTGCCCTGTCCTGTCCTGCCCGACCTCGCCCAACGTCCTCGATCGTCCTTTCTCCCACCATCACCACCACCACCACAACTGACAGCAGCAATAGCAACGAGCTACTAGGAGATGCCGGCAACACGACGTTCCACAAACCACGAAGAAGCACGAACTCGTACACGAACATTTCCGAAAGTGAACACGCCATGGCGAATCAGTTCGACTTGTGAAAATATTAAAATTAATCGTGGGACTAATTGTCGATTTGATGTATCGCAGAATATACTTTTTCTTCTTCTTCTTCTTCTTCTTCTTCTGCTTCCGATCCTTCTTCCTCTTGAACGAAATTTAACGACACTATCACGATCTACGTACATCCATTTCAGACATTCTATCTGCAATAAAGATATATTTATGTTTCCACAAATCTTATGGTTGATTTATCATCAATCGCTATTGTTCTAAGTACTTGGAATAAATTTTTATCACTTGTGTATAGATCGGTCGATTCATATTCCGTTGCCGTGAAATACCATTCATTCGACTACAGTTTCTATAGAATCCGATCGAATCGAGCTCCTTCGAATAGGATTTCTGTTGGATATTAAACAGGCGTAAGGATCGATAGGAGGTATACACACTCTCTCTCTCTTTCTCTCTCTCTCTCTCTCTGTATCTATATCTTCCTCTATACCAAAGCCGATACATTAAGAGTTCGTTAGGGCACGTTAAAGTCTAACGAGCTGGAAATTCCGGTGCGGTTTATAGGTTCAAAAACACGCGCGCAGTGCGAATAATCGATCTTGCGGTTATTGGGCAGACGAGTAATCGAAAGTGCGCTTAATCCGTGCCCGAGTATACTACTCAAAGTACGCTCCATAGGCGTGCGGATAATTGTAGTTCTATTGTACTTGGTTAAAGGCAGAAACTTGTCTCGGTATCTTGTTGCCGAGAATTCATTCGAGACGAGAACAACTTCGGTCCAAGCCGATTTATTACCTTAACCAGTTTAAATCACCAAATTTCGGTCCCAACGCGCGCGTGTCTCGACGTTAATGCCTCAAAGATTTTATCTTCGTTAGATCGACGGCTTTACGACTTTCGGCTGACTTTCCCACTGGGATCTTAATATAATACCTAATTTAAATGACAAACGATAATTATATTACTTTACCCGGCAAAATGGCACGTAGGTGGTTATAACGTAATATTAATTAAATTATTTAACGCGACATTTCCTCTTTCAGCCCACCTCCTCCCCCTTCTCTTCCGCCCCCTCCCTTTTTGTTCATTTCCCCTTGATATAACATCGCGAATCAATGATATAATTAAAAGAAAGAAGAAAAAAAGAATAAAATGACGCTCGCCTAACGACGGGAACGAACGAAAGAAAAAAGAGGTACTCAAAAAAAAAAAAAAGAAAAAAAAGAGAGAAAACGACAACCTACCCCCTCTCTTTACATTTCACTCTAAATATATCGAATATATATGTATGCAAATCGTGCATGAACCAACGTGAATTTTTTCTCTTAACTCTGGACGATTGTAAAAAAAAGATCATTCGATAGAAAAGAAATTTCTTCCTCGAAATTACTTTATATATGCGTAATTATTCTCGAGAAGAATATCCTCGAATTTACGAGGTTGCAAAGAGAAATAAATTTGGAAATAAAAAAAATGAGAAGGAAGAGAGAAGAGTGTGAAGAGGTAGCGGGTGATGAAAGGAGATGAGAGTGGGAGTGAGAGGGTGAGATTGAGAGAAAGAGAAGTACAGTATTCATAACGCAAGATGACAAGGTCGGATTAGCCGATGGCCCGAAACGTTCCTTAAAGTAAATCGCGTCCTTCTACCGATGTCGTCGCCTTTCCAGAATTAAGAAGGAGGGGTCCAGAGGGATTAAGGCTCGCGCCAAGATCTTACGGAATCCTGGAGGATTTGCGAGGCAGGCAGTGAACGTCGCGGTCTTAGTAGAGCTACTCATGATTTATTAACGGCATCCTCCTTTAAACCGTTGTTACACCGATCCTTCCTTTTCGCAGGAAATATCGTAGATACGTAACAACTATAACTATACCTATTTATATCTATACTTATAACTATAAATACATACATTATTATTTCTAGAGGCGTGCGTTTAACGTATATGTAATTAGAGAATATAAAACTAATGTTAGAATAGAAGAAAGAGAGAGAGAAAGAGAGAGAGAGAAAGAGGAGGAGAGAGGAAGAGAAAGAAAGAGAGAAAAAAAATTGAAGAAGTGTCGGTTAAAGAAAACTGGATGGGAGGTAGGGTAAGGTGTAAGTACCTAAAGTGCCTACACATTTTAAAACGGCAAGAAATAGAGAAAATACGTTCTCCGCACTCTCACGCGTTTTTCTCATTAATCTTAGTCGCCGCAGAAAAGTATTTCCTGTTTTGTTGTTACCGAGACGTACGAATCGATGCTTATTCTTCATCCGAAACTGCTGGAATGATATTTTTTTCTCCTTTTTTCTGTTCTTTTTTTTTTTTTTTTTTTAATCGATAAAAGAAAAAAGGAACAGCGATCTTCAATGCTGCAGGAGAGACGAATTTTTTTTTGTTTCCCTCTTTTTTTTTTTTTTACCTTGGTACTCGTCGTTTTTCGTGAGTAATCCGATTGAAACGAAAATTGTGAGATATATATGTATATATACACATAGAAAGAGAGAGAGAGAGAGAGAGGCATGAGGGCGAAAAGAAAATAGAAAAGCCATTAGGCCATTAGATTCTGTCACCCAAATAGTATTTCACTGCGAGAGAGAGTAACGTACCCTTAACTTCAATACGTACGATCATAGATACTCTATTAGGGGTTATAATTCAGTGAAAAGTCAAAGTTTGTCACGTTAGTTGCAACGGAATGGTTTGCAAATACTGATTAATAAATGATATTGCTAGTGGCGTTTGGACCGGGCGAATGGAAATACACGCGAATCGCTTTGATTTCGTTACGTTTCGTTTCGTTTCGTTTCGTTTCATTTCGTACGTCGTAACGAAAGGAACGTAAGCGAGTCCATCGATTCGTTTACGTCATTGGCGACACGAATCGTACGACGACGACGACGACTTTTAGTTCTTTTAATTAACGACTCTGAAATAGAAAAAGAGAGGGAGAGAGAGAGAGAGAGAGTGACTCGAAATACTCGGTGACACGCGTTGTGCGAAACGAGATCGTAACGAGAGGACGAAAAGCTTGGAGTTATAATACGTCGAAAGTAAGCTCGTTAAAAGTCGATATAGTAAATGGACCCTTTTCCCCTTGGCCTATCGAACGAAAATGAACTTTCTCAGTTCGTACTATTATCGACGTAATCGACCTTGATCGTACGTTCTATATACTTATCTACTTACCTTACCAAAAAAAAAAAAAGAAAAATATATGTATATATATATAGTAGATACTATATACAATCGATTAGAATAAAGACAAATGACGATCGAGATTTATCCTTGAACCCTGTCGATCATTTCGAATTCGATGAAACAACATCATCGATCTCGGTCGTTAAAATATTCATCCACCTTTACCACAGTTTCGTTCTCTCTTTTCGAAAGCTGGTGGTCGTCGTTCGTCTCTCTTAAAAATTAACAGCCGCACGTGGATAGCAAAAAAGAAAAAGAGAAAGGGAGAGAAAGAGACAGATAGATAGATAGATGGATGGATAGATAGATAGATAGATAGATAGATAGATAGATAGATAGATGGATGGATGGATAGATAGATAGATGGATAGATAGATAGATGGATAGATAGATAGATAGAGAAAGAGAAAGGTGTGCACCGCTTTTCGCATTCGATTGTCCCGCTTGCATGCACGTAGAGGTCCGATAGGAGCGCGGTACCGAACGAGTTATTCAAATCCTGTAGGAAGAGTATCTCCTCCCCGTCTCGTTCCAACCGATTTTCCTCTCGCTCCAGCACCCATCCCACACCCTAGCAGTTTTCCTGTCTCACCCGCCCACCCTCGTAAATAACGTTATTTATTCGCGAATTTGTTTTTCCCTCGCGGTACCCGCGCCCGCATTCCCGTTCCCGTTTGCGTCCGCGCCCAAGCTTCGAACACCAAACCCCGAACCCCGAACTCCGAACCCCAAACCCGTGCCCAGGCGCGCTAGAACGCGTCGACTGAATGCATAAAACCGTTTTCTCTACTACCAAAACCACGCGCAACCATCGTCTCGTATCTTTTCTTCTTGTTCTGTATACATGTCGTCTCGTTTCGGCTCTTCTCGTTTTATTTTGTTTCGTTTCGTTTTGTTTTGTTTTATTTTCTTTCGTTTCGTCTCTCTTCCTGTCACTTTTTTCATTCCTTGATTCGTCTATTATATAATTCATACAATCCTACCTCCATTTACCTATTCTTCGTTCGTAGATTTCGTCATCGAACTGCATCGATACTCCGCCGAAAATTTTCATTCGCGAGGATACCAACGTTTACTTCTTTCGTTGTTCTAATTATCGTTGTTGTTGTTATTGGGACGATGACTTGCGAACGAAATTAAAAGAAAAAAAGGAAGGAAGAATGAAGGAGAAACGACAAAGAAAAAATCGGATCAACGACGAATTCGCGCCAAGAGTTGTCGAGCATTAAAATTCCAAGCGTTTCTCTAACATGGAGAAATATTTAGTTTGGTAGAACTCCTAGATAGTCTCGAAGGAATACTACAGAGAGAGAGAGAGAGAGAGAGAGAGAGAGAAGGCAAGGATGGGTAGAGGAAAACACGCGAAATCTAATACGCGTAGGAGTTTTAGAACGTTGTGTTCGTAATAAACGTGCAAAGTTTTCGATGACCGAAAGAATTTCTGATAACGGGCGTTTCGTTATGCGGCTCAACGACGCAAATTTCCGCAAAATTTGTAATATATGTTGTACTATTACCGGATAAAATATCTCTCTCTCTCTCTCTCTCTCTCTCTCTCTCTCTCTTTATCGTAGAAACATGGAGCTTTTGAAAATTCGCTCGGTCATATCGGGAGGTTTTCGATAAAAGCCGCATCGCCGATAATAGAAAAATAAATATGGCCGATTATCGTTGTACAAAATAATACCTAAATTATACATTGTGTCCGAGTTATTCGCTTATCGGTAAACCGATAATTTCGCGTTTAATCTTAACGATTTAAGTATAATTTAAGAAGATAATGATACGCGAGAAAAAATGATTTTGAAATGAAAAAGAAAAGAAAACAAAAAAAACAAAACAAAAAAATCGTTCGAACAAAAACCTTTGAACGACGAGTCTACGTTTCTACCGAAATTTACTACTATCGCTCGATTCTTTTTCTCGCACCTTTTTTTTTTATTTTTCTCCCTCTCTTCCCTCCCCTCCCCTTTTTCCCCTTTTTCCACTCCTCCTTCCTCGTTTCTTCCATCAGACGTCATCGATAACACAATAATTCGTTTTCCCGCACACCGGATTAACTAGTAAATCCGATTTTTTTCCAAAACAACGCCCTGCTGGAAGTCGCGCATTGTAAAGCCAACCGTCTATCCCGCTATGGAACAAACTGTGTAATCGACTGTACGCTTGGAAACGGATCACGGGCCATTTGTTGTATTAAAATGTAATTAAAACATCGAGAACGAATCGTGATTTATATTTCTGAAATATGAACTTATTCGGCCGGTGTGTTCGCATAAAAGCGCCAGTTGTAAAATAAATTTTGACGTTAAATACGGTAGCTCCCCATCGTGCCATCGAAGCGCGTATACTCATTTATCGCGCTTAATGCCAAATTAAAACGAGTTTTCGCGATCTGCAAAACTTTATTATTCGTCGCTTAAATCGTGAAATATCGTCGAAATCTATCCAATTCTTTTTTTTTTATTTTTCTTTTTTTTTTATCGTCCTTACGAATAAGGGAACGCGTGGTAGGAGCTTTTACGTTTCAGTTTGTGCGACGTGATAAGTGATAATATTGCAAAAAGAAAGAGAAATACAAAAAGAAAACAAAAAAGTAATGTACGTACGTTCCCATCGATATCTAACGAGATAATAGGGAAAAAAAAGAAAAAAAAAAAGAACGATTCGTTCTACGAACGTCGTTAAAAACATTTTGATCTGCGACGTTAACACGGTCCCACTTTGTGAAATTACCACGGGACTGAGAGAACAACGATAATGACGTTGACGACGATCGTCATTGCGCTCGACGAAGCGCGATCGATTTATTCCACTTCCAGCAATCGTGCAGTTTTGCGTATCAAGCTTAAGCCATGCGAAGAGATAATGGACAATTGATCATTTGCAATGGCTATTTCTAATCCACTACAATCCACTACCACCACGAATTTATAATAACAATATGTCCGTACATTACGAATATTATCACGCGAATCAAAATTGAAACGAGTAATATAGCATTATATGCTTTTTAATCTGTCGCTCAAGGAAACCAATTCAACAAAAAAAATGAAAGTGAAAACCAAATAAAAAAAAAAGAAGAAAAAAGGAGAAAAATAAATAAATAAATAAAAAAGAACAACAAAAGCGATTTTTCGCACGCGCGACGAAAGCGAAACCAAAGGCAAAACCGTAATAAAACTGTAACGATTGGTTAATTTACATGATAAAATATATTTAGGAAAGAGTCGGAACGATAGAAACGAATAAAAGTAGACAGAATAGAGATCGTGCCGCTCGCAAATAACATTTTAATGTTCGTAGATCGTTGAATCGTAAAACGATTGAGTTTTACCGAGTAATTGCGGAACGTATGTAGGTATGTACGTGAAGGTTACCGTGTTCCCGTTGTGTCTCTGCGTCATTGCTCGCCAACTCGATCGGATCGGTGATTTTAATGTGTCACGAGTAAAGTACGTTGCCTGGGGCTCTCGGTGTTTAACGCATCAATGATGACGTAACGTGTGTGAAATCAATTAAATCAATTAACGATGCGAGCGTACGGGAGCTTACTTACTACAAGTATAGGACATCTCTACGTGTCTGACCTAAAGCCATCTTGCTTAATACCCAAACATACATTAACTTACCTACAACTTACACTTATATAATCCTCTTTAGCGTTCCTTTCTTTTACTTTGAAAAGTCTCGTTTCTTCCGCACGGTGTTTAATTAAACCGCGCGGAATTCTTAATTTCCTACCCCACCGTTCAACGTATCGCGCGGCGAACTTTTAACCTTCCCTCTACTCCACCTCCTCTCCACACCCCCCACACTCTCCTCCCTCCCACCGAAGCTAACTTTTTATTAAATCCTACATTTTTCTTCCCATTTTATATTCCGTTACTTCACATCCGACCGTTTAAATATCTCCTCTAGCTGACACCTCTAAAATGCATTTATTTTTGCACGTTATTAACGGATCTAGCGAGCGCTAGGATTTTCTTCCTTTCCCTTTTCTTTTCTTTTTTTCTCCTCTCTTTCTTCTTCTTTTTTCTCTTTCTTTTTCTTTTTTTCCTTCTCACGAAACGCGACAATGACGACGACACAATCCATACTGCGGTATTCCGATTAACGAGCCTCGATTAAAATCACTTCATTTTCGCTTTAACGTGTTCGGATATCGCGCGAAAATGTAACCATCATCGATCGTCTCCATAATGTGTCATCCGTATAAAATCGATGATAATCGATAGATATTGGTCGACGAGTCTTATCCGTTAAATATCTGTTAAAACGAACTTGACGATTTTCCCCGGGATTTTGATATGAACGAAAACGAGAAAAAAAGAATAGGAAAATGAAAGTATTCCGAAACGAAACATTCAATCAACAATTTTCGTGTAAGACATGAATAAAAGAAAAAAAAAAAGAAAAAAGGAAGAAGAAAGAAAGAAAAAAAGAAACAAGAAAACAAAAATAAAAAATAATAATAACGCGTAATGTATGCTAAGAGAAAAGACCATTAATTATTAATTCACGTTATATATATTTGATACAAGAGAGAGAGAGAGAGAGAGAGAGAGAGAAAGAGAAAAGAAAAAAAATATGGATAATACAATTGATTCGTAAAAAGGAAAGCGACTTTTAATTTCCGGAAGTGATTTCGTAAGACGTAATCTTTAGAGAAGATCCGCTCGAAGAAAAGCTAATTCAAACCCTAGAGTATTTCGTATTAGTAACCTCCGCAGCCGACGCCTCTCGAGGATCGTCCTCTCGTAGATACTAGACGTGTATACCAGCGAAGGCTCCTAGCACGGAATAGCAGCCATGCTTACCAAGCTCTTGGACGAGGTCCTTGAGCAAATGCAGACCCTTCTTCGAGAGATAGAGATAGAGAAAGAGAGAGAGAGACAGAGAGAGAGAGAGAGAGAGAGAGTAACAGCTGGCGTAACGTTGGTCCCTTGTTCTCGAAACGCGTTAACGGAGGAATCGTGCTCTCGAAGGATCTGGAAATTTTCCTAAGCAAATCGAGCTCCTCGGCTTCCTTTAGGAAGTTATCGATCATCGAACAACGCGTTCATCTTGAGACATAACGTGATGTCCCAGGTGATCTCTCGAAAACGCTTTTGGGGAACATAGCGAGAACGTGAGGAGAAGGGGTAGTTTTAATGACGAGAAAGATAAACAAAGAAAGATGGAGAAAGAAAAAAGAAAAAAATATAGCGTAATCCAAATACGTAAGAAGGATAACCGATGAGATTACTGTCGCGTGATAAACGTGAAAGGTTAGAGATAGTTTAATTCCCTAGGATGACGAAGGGAGAGATCGGACTACTAGCTAGGAGGAGGTATGTCGATGGTTAAAGCAATAACGATCGGCACTCCTTCGAATTAGCGTCGTAGAGCAGCGCACCATGGCAGTAAGCCATGGGTGGCCCGCACATCGAGCGGAGCGGACCGTACCATACCGTACCGTACCGTACCGTACCGTACACCATCCATCCGGATCACCCGAACGAGGGCCCATCTGGGACGGATGTTCCAGCTCCTGGGTTCGGTCGTTCCCGTTCCAGCTGCGTCAGCTCCGTTAACATCGTTACCGCTATCGTCGTAATCATATTTCGCCGTACAAGACCGCCCGCGCTAAACGAGATTACGCCATCGGTAGGGTGAAACGAAAAGAGAAAGGGAGAAAGAGAGAAAGGGAGAGGAGGGATATTGAAATAAAAAAGCTGATACCTCGGTAGGATACCTTCCGCGATATATCAACGAACGAGCTTACTTAACTTTTGACTTTCTTTCTCTTTCTCTCTCTCTTTCTTTCTTTCTCTTTCTCTCTGTCGTTGTCTACCTTTCTCGATCTTTCTCTCGTTTTAACGCCGAGGCACACGTTAACTCTATGATCGTAGTACCACTTTGTCGAACCACTTGTCGTTCGCTACCTATATGCGAATATATCCTTAAAAAGTTATAAAATTGTAGAAACTAAAGGGAAAAAACCGCGACAAAATTTTACGATCTCTAAGACGTGGGTTCAAATCCGTTCTCAAAAAAAAAAAAAAGAAAAGAAAAGAAAAGAGAGGAAAGTAATTCCATCGTACTTAGCTTATCCATGTATGAAAAGTGATCGCCATTTAATCTCCGAAATATCCTTCTTAAGCTCCTATTCGTCTTTCTATAGATATCGTAATAATGTTTATACTTTTATTTTTCGAACGAACGTACCCATATACCCGGCACGTTTTAATGAAACTATAAACGTAAACGACGTAGACGAATCGTCCAATGAAAAGTTTTCGAAGAGAGAAATGCAGAGTAAGAGGGGTAAAGGTGAAACGTGCACCTGATCGAAAAGGAGAAAGAAAGAGAGAGAAAGAGACAGAGAAAGAGAAAGAGACAAAGAAAGAAAAAGAGACAAACAGAGAGAGAGAGAGAGAGAGAGAGAGAGAGAGAGAGAGAGAAAGATGGAGAATGAACGAGTTCGGATAAACGTTGGCAAGAGACGGGACGATGTTAGAGGCAGTTGTAGTAGCTAGCAGGGTGTCGTGGGTGTCGTAGGTGATAGTGATAGTGGTGGTGGTGGTTGTGGTGGTGGTAGTGATGGTGGTAGTAGGGAACGAAGGCTACGAGGGTCGAATGACAGGGGGCACATCTATTGGCTGTTCGGTAGGATCGTCACGTTCGCCACGACAATTTATGACGATTGGAATAGCGGCTAGTTCAGCCGTTATACGTTCGTGCAACGGGCTCGGACTACCAAAGTCCAAGCCAAAGAGAAAGAGAGAGAGAAAGAGAGAGAGAAAGAGAGAGTGAGATAGAGAGAGAAAGGTGGAAGCTTACTAAACTGGTTCAATTAACGAGAAGCGTAGAAAAAAGGATTCGAGGAGATTCGTCTACTACTAACTCTTCTCTAACGAACTTTCTAATGGAAATAATCTTTCCAAAGGGGTTAATACAAATTTTTGTTAATATCTGATACTACGTATTCTTTCGATTCTATTTGATTTATTTTCCTTCTACGTAAATTATTCGAGCGAGATTTTTGCTTTTTTTTTTTTTATTATTAATCGAAAATATATTATTACGTGGTATCCCACTTACGCGTGATACATAACATACCACTGTTCTCTCAGGGAAAAACGTTTGTAACATTATTAAGAAATTTCTATCGTATCGAATAATTTTCGAATTGGTAGCTTACATTTTCTTTCCTCTTGACCGATTAAAATTGTATAGAGAAAAAAATTATATATATATATATATATATATATATATATATATATATATATATATATATACGTATGTATATTAACGTAGAGAGTCGAAATTTTGTTTTCTTTTTCTTTTTGTTCAATTTTATTTATTTTGCCGTTTTTTCTTTTTTCTTTGATAAAATAAGTGGCCCAACAAAAGGATTGTTTTAATTTTAATTTACACATGATTAAAATTCGATACTCTCATTAACTTCTATGAAACGTGAAACATACAAAATACTCTGTATATACCGCAATAATGAATTTCGTTGCTAATGAGTTCTATGCATCGATGTGCATGAACTAACGTGGATATCAGAATGTTGGAATAATAATATAGTTTACATCCTCTCTCTCTCTCTCTCTCTCTCTCTCTCTCTTTTGGTATTTGCTACCTATGCTTTATTCGTTTATGATTCGTTTCGTTCCCGCATCTCTGAGCTGAAACACGATAAACTTCCATTTTAGATATACCACAAACGTTCATTCGCGTTGTTATTTCCTCTTCTCTCTCTCTCTCTCTCTCTCTCTCTCTCTCTCTCTCTCTCTCTCTCTCTCATTTCCTATTATAATTTAGTTTTTTTTTAACCATGAATATTAGCACCGATACCTATATATGAAGTTAATCATTTCTAAAGTGCAGATAATTACGATAACATCATAACTAGGAACCACAAGAAATTGATATAATTATAATTTATCGTAAATAACACCGATTATCCAGCTAATTTTACATCTATTTTATAAGATAGCTCGATTAATTAATATCTTTTAATATATATGTATATATATATATATATACATACATACATACATACATATGTTTTTATTAAAAAACAAAAAAAAATGTCATCGCTAATAATTTATTGGTACGATAAGAAATAATAAAAGAAAAATAAATACGACATTTTTTCAAATAATATCTCGTACAACGTTCAAAGCTTTTGTCAGTGACACGATGTCACAATTTCGTTTCTATCTTCTTATCGGTGTCCCAACGGATGAATTTAATAAGGAGCGAGGATTTCATATTCCTCGTTCGAGAGACTTCGTTAAGAAACAGGAAGAGCGAAAGAGAAAGAGAAACAAAGACAGCGAAAGAGAGAGACAGACAGACCGAGAGAGAGAGAGAGAGAGAGAGAGAGAGAGAGAGAATCGTGAAACCTTGTTCCCATTCCAAAGCAAACTGACATCACGAAACACCGTTGGTATTTAGGTAGAGCAGACTGAGAACTGGACACAAATGTGAATTTTCCATCGTCTAGAGAGAGACAAAGATAAATGGGAAGAGAGAGAGAGAGAGAGAGAGAAATAGGTAGGGAAAGTGCCTGAGCAGGGATGAAACGCCACCGAGATTGTACTAATTAAGTCCCATCTACCACTAATTGCCTACGTTTCTAGCTACCTTGTCGATGCTTCGAAACATTTCGTCGCTGGTCGATACACATTTATCGATTATTAACAAACTTGTCCGACTGAAAATGTAAATATCTTTAGAATATATTTTTTATATTATAATATACATATATATATTTTAACAATAATATTTTATTTATAACTATACATTTTTTATACTACAATATTTTATTTTAATAATTTTATAATATAATAAGACTATTTTCTTCGATGTCATTTGTCTCTTATGATCGAACCTGTTAAAAATAAAAATCGTCTAAAGTTCATCAAAAAGGGATTTATCTCTCAAAGAAAAAAAGAAATGGAAGATAAAATGTTTAAACTACTTTTAAACTTAATCATTTTAGAACAATCGTAATGAGAGTAAACCAGTGTGTCAGTAAACTAGGAACACGGTTAAAAAATGTTTCTTTTTACATCGGCCACGTGTGTAAGGAAATCGGACGATCTAATTCGATTCGATCTTCGATTGGTTAAAATTGAACGCATTTTTTTTTTCCAACGCACCGATCGAGTTTCCCGTAAAAGGGAAACACACGTTGACGTAAAAGGGAAAAAAATATCGTCGAGTTGAAAAGGTGTTCTTCGTCGGGCTGAAATGAAAAAAAAAAACAAGAAAAAAAAAAGAAAAGTCATTAACAATAAATAACACGCAAGTATATTGAAACGATTTGTTTCCGTTGAAAACGATAAAAGTCGAAGGGATGGGGTAGTTAGGAGGAAAGGAGGGAAAGAGGAGCGAGTGGGTGGGTCACCCAATTAAAACGTGACAATTTATTTCCCGTCGTTCTCTAATTGCAACAAAACTACTATACCCCTTAAGTAGTCGCTCGCCGACATAAATATCAACTGGAATTATGTTGCATCGATTCAACCGCATAACAAGCAGTCCCTGCGAAAATCCGATTAACGAACGGTCATTACCATGGCTGCTTAATTTGAAATATCACGTCGATCGATTTTACAACCCAATTATCTTTCCTATACGAAATTAGAGCTGGCGCGTGACTTCGTTTTCAATTAACTTTCCTAATAATAATAATTCGATCGATACTTCGTCGCTTTTGATGATATCCCAAATGGAGCAACAACGTCAAAGGAAAAATATTGTTCGTTGATCTTACTTATAACTAATTTCGATATTATTTGCGACGTCAGATTTGCATCCGATCGATCAATTTTCTCTTTAATATTATATATAGAATTGATTTTTCAATCGATACTTCGAACGAATATTAATTCGATCGGACATCGTTCCCTTTAATGATTTTCAAACTAGTAACAATAATGCAAACAAAATAGCTTAATCATCGATTTTACTTTCGAGCAATTTCGACACAATCAACAAATTATACAAACCGAATCAGTATATTCCATCAAACTTAACGATAAGTCGATTTTTCAATCAACCTTTACAACAATAATTTTTTCATCGGGAGTTCGCTTCGATGATTATCAGATTGATGATATCAAACGATGCTCAAAGAAATATTAATTTTCCTTTTCATTTACATCGTAGATCGAATGCAAACTTTTTGTGGATTCTTCGATCCATACTTGTAACGATATTAATTCGATCAGACGTTCTCTTTAATAATTTTCAAACTATTACCGATAATACGAACAAAATGATTTAATCATCGATTTTACTTCGATCGATTCCGACACAATCAACAACAAATTATACGATCGAATCTATATATTCCATCGGATTTAACGATAAGTCGATTTTTCAATTAATCTTTACAACAATAATTTTTTACTTCGATGATCATTAGATTGATAAAAGGAATATTGCTCAAAGAAATATTAATTTTCCTTCTCATTTACATAATAGATCGAATGAAAATTCAGCTGCTCGATCTGACTTTACCGTACGATCTGACTTTATCGTTCGATCGCGTTTGATTTTTATAGAGACGAAGCAAAGCTTTAACAAAAGTTAAGGTCTAACGTAAAACAAAAAATAAAAATGAGAGAATGAAAGAGAGAAACAGACAGAGAAAGAGAGAGATAGAAAGAGAAAATAAAAGAGAGTGAAAGTGTGAGAGAGAGAGAGAGAGAGAGAAAGAGAGAAAGAGAGAGATCGTTCGTAAACGACGCAAGTACTTTAACGAGCAGAAGCCACCGGCGTCAGCGCGCTTTTAATCGACTTTACGATCCGATGAGAGCACAGCTGGCGGGGGGCTTTCAAACGCGTACATATTTTAAAATACTTTGTCGATGGGCGCGATAACCGCGTCGCGTCGACGTGGAAACGTCGAGGAAAGCCGTTAAAGCCGACGCATCGCTTTTAATCAACTTTGCAAGTAGTTCGATGGTCGGAGCCTTTTGATCGGACGATGCTAAGAGGAGGCGGAGGCCGATATTGAATCTGCGGATAACTTTTCCAACGAAGAAGTGCTCGTCTTTCTACAAGGGAAAAAAAAAGGGAACAAGAACCTGGAAGGGGTATCTTCTATGCTGCAGCACGAAGAGATCGTGTTAAGAGAGTCCGAGAATGAAAAAAAAAAAAAGAGAGAAGATGAATACCGAGCAAAAAAATTTTATCAATTAATAAAACACAAGTTTCTAATATCGGAGTTAATCGACAAATTTTATTATCCTCCCTCTCCTTTTTTCTCGATCGTAATAATAATAATAAAAATAATTGAAGAGAAAAAAGGAAATTGACGTTCCGAGGAATGCAGATATATAAAATTATTCGAAAAAAAAAACGAAATAAAGGGAAGAGTTATGATAATAAATAAATATTTTTCTAACGTTTTTATAAATTTCTTTTTTTTTTTTGTCAATCGACTTGCGAACAATTTTCTATAATAGAAACTAGAATAGAATCGATTTCATATACGTGAGTGGTAGTTTACCACGTTAACCCATTATCGTTCCGCAATTTCGCGAGTAAAACCTTTCAACGGTGTTATACAAGACGCATAAACAAATGGGTAGAGACATAACCGAGGCAACGATGCTCGAAACAATCGGAGTTATACAATACGTATAAACAACCGTGTCTCTTTTTCTATCTCTATCTTTATCTCTATCTCTTTTTGTTTTTGTTTTCTCGTGTGTATCAGCCGTAACTCCGTGAAAACGCACGTCCCGCGTTTGATAAAAAAAAAAAAAAAAAAAAAAAAAAAGATAATAAAGTACGATCTCTGCGTATTGTTTGACGACTGCGTTACCATTTGTAAACAATATATCACGTAAAGACGATTTTACAAGAATCGAATCCTACGGTCTTTGTTTACTTTCAATCCACGGTCCTTTTATTTCCCTTCTTCGAAATGATTGAAATTTTTTTTTTTTTTTGTTAATAAAAATGCACATTTACGACGATAGAAGAAAGGGAAAAAAAGGAAGAAAGAGGAAGAAAAAACAGAAAGAGGAAGGACGAAAAGGAAAGAACGATCTCGAGGAAGATGACGTGACCGGAAGAATAACTCGAAGTCGAAAGATTCGAGAAGAGAGGATATCTTCTTCTTCTTCTTCTTCTTCCACTTCTTCATCTTCTTCTAAAAATAAATTTGATAGCCAAAAAAGAAGAGATACAAATATGTATATACACATATATATATGTGTATATGTAAGTATGTTATATATACATATGTATAAAAAATATATTTACACATAAGTATAAATAAATACGTATGTATATATATATGTGTGTATATATATATATATATACATATACATACACACACACACACACACACATATACTATGGATATACAAAAAAAGAAGAGAAAAAGAAAAAAGAAGAGGAACAGGAAGAGGAAGAAGGTGAAGAAGAGATACGTCGTAAGGAGTACTCTGTAAGAGGTCGAAAAGGATCAGAGATGGATATGCCGTAGGGGTGTCGTCTATGGCGAAGGCCCAACTCGCAGAGTCGAAGTCGAAAAGCTGACGTTTCGCTTACGTGCGGAAACTGGCAAGCGCGGATATATTCTCTCGTCTAGATGGATTTATCGAGCGAGCATCGAGGGCCCATTGAAAGCGACGAAAATTGGACGGACGGACGGTAGATACGTGCGCGTGAGGAAGAGAGAGAGAGAGAGAGAGAGAGAGAGAGAGAGAGAGAGAGAGAAAGAAAGGATGACTGGCTGGTTGGTGGCTGCAGCATCCCAAAGGTTATAGCAACGGCACGTGCCACAGGAAAGAAAGAGAAAGATGCATCTCGAGCTTTATCTCTTTTGCAGTGTCGCGTCTGACTTGTTCTTCACGGGCTCGAGTTCGTTGTTGGGCACAGGTACATAGGATTAAACTTAGTGATAGATACCTACTTGCAGCAGCCCCAGGTTTCGTGACTCCATCTAAAATCGTCCATTCGTTGACTTTGATAAACGAACGCTGTCTACGATGCGATTTCCGCCAGACTGCATCCTTCTACCCAATTCGCTCGATCCAAACCCTCTCTCTCTCTCTCTCTCTTTTTGTTTTTTCCTTTTCTTTACCTCTTTACACCCATTTCCCAAACGTCTAATGCCTAAAGGTTATCACGTCTAACGAAATCTAAGATTTATTTATTTAATAATTCTTCGGAGAACTCGTTATATGCTTTTATATGTTTTTGATCGATCGAGAATTTTTGGAATTCTTGTAATTGACATCGGAATTGCAAAATTTTTTCTTTTTCTTTTTCTTTTCTTTTTTTTTTATTTTTTATTTTTTTTTTTATTTTTTTGGCAATTAATTATACTCGAAATGTATAATCGTTAGATCGGAAGTACTTGCCGTTGACATGATTTGAATTTAGATCTATCGCAACTAATTGCTCGAGTCTCGTCTTGTGAATAATGAGAAAGACTAAATTTTTTGAATAAAAAAATTTCTTCGAATTCTTCAGTACGTTTATCTAAGAAATTATTAAAAAAATTCTACTAGTATCTAATCTATTTATCTATCGTAATATTATTACAGCAATTTAAAACATAAGTAATTTAATATATGAATTCGAATTAGAGAGAAAAAATTTATAAAACGTACTGAAACATGCAGCTATTCGCCCGGTAGTACTTACGTTACATAATATAGGATATATCGCAAGTAATACCGACCCAGGTCTCACCACGTGGAGGTTGCTGCATCTGGAGACCCACGAGTTAACGAGTAACTTTATTCTTTTATATTGCTACTATTATATAAAAATCGAAGCAATATCGAAGTAAAGAAATGTTAAAAAAAATTGTTATATAAAATTCTTCTAAGTTTCTAACAACTATTTTTCTTAATGCCAGATAAAGTACATCATCGATCGAAGATATTTCAATCCAAATTTTTCAAAAGTGAAAAGCATGACGTACATACATCGTAGTATACTTTTTTTCGGAGTAAAAGCTTATGCATTTTTACTCAATACAATTTTATTGTTCTTCACAATTGCCTACATTTCCTATTCCTTTCGTGACTTTAAAAAGTCGTAATTTAATAATTTTAATAGTATTTAATTTTATAGAAAAGAATGGAAATAAAAAAAATTAATGTGTATATTACTTACGAAAGATAAACTTCTGAATTTAATTTAATTTAATTTAACTTTGTAAAAAGTAAAAGAAAATGAAAAATTTTTCATTCTAATCTATACAAATATTTTTTTCCGTAACGCGTGGCAAAAGGAGAACTTGGCATATATCCCAATATGCTTGTTTCAGCTACGTGCGGATCTTTATTCAGTACTGTTCAAGGGGTCCCCATAATTGCCATATTTTATTTTACATTTCGTAGCTATGATTTTAATATAGAACTTATTCATATAAGAATAAAATTATGAATTTAATTCGACTTTAGAGAAAAAAAATAAATAAAACGTTTGTCACTTTAATATGAAATTTGATTTCATTAAAAAAAAATAAATGCAAAATTTATGACTTGACTTTAACATAGAACGTGATTTTATAAAAATAAAATTATGAATTTAAATGAACTGTAAAAAAAAAGAAAAAAATGAATAATTAATGATACGACTTCGTTCAAAATAAATGTACAAAAAAATATACAAAATATAAAATAATCTTATTCGCGTACGTGCGGCAATATTAAGCCAATTTCGTTTTAATTTTTCAAATCTACATCTACACCCATTACCATAAGAGCATTTTGAATGACAACATGGTAAAATTAAAATATGATTAAAATATGATATAAAAGTTCTGCTGAATCTTCGATAATAACTCAATGATCTATAATTGCCCTCTTGGGTCACAATTTGTAGGGGCCTCTTCGGCATACAGCCTCTTCTTTACTTCGTGTTCTAACCTAATCGATCATCGTTCAAAAAGTATAATAATAAAATTTGATTTCAAATTCTAAGATATAAAAAAATATTTTAATACAAGGAAACACCTCAGAAAAATGAAAATCTTATTTTCTTAGATAGAAAAGGATTACTATTTTTTTGCAAAATAATTTTTCGCAGCGTAAAATATACAGGAATTAGTATATTAATTACTGAAAATCCTAAGTTATAAAATTATTTAACTTATCATCTACGTCTACGGACTATGACTCTAAAATCTTTTTATTTTTTAGCAATGACTCTACTGGAGTTTTCTCTTTTAAAAGCTTGAGATTTTTCTTCTATCGATTCAAATTGTTGAAATATTTAATTGATAATTATTTAAAAATATAAAACAAAACTTTGGACGTTCTTTCTTAGAAGGAAATATTTTAATTATTATAAAAAAATTATGCACCGTTTTCCTTATAATCTAAAAACTATCATCCATCGCGAATGTCTTCTTGTTCATTATTTCATAGAACTCGTAAATATCCATTCTTTAATATTATCGAATATGAAAAATATTGAAAAATACATAAGAAAATGCAAAAATTGAAATAATTATAAACGCGTTTGAACGAGAAGACCTTATCTTGATCTAATAAATAAATCGAAATAAATAAAAAACCATTCACGAATAAATCTCCGGAAACTCGAATCATATAACCGAAGAAACTTACTCATGGTTATTCAATGCTCTTTTATTAATTAATTACAACCAATCACTCGTGCCGATTCGAACCTTTTGTCCTCGACATGATTGAGTGACTGGAGGGATTTAAAAATTTACTTACTACTTAAGAAGTTCTGCGATGGCTGCAAAACAATCCAATCCGCCATTTAGGTCGAAATTGGATGTAGTCGAAAATAAAATAGATCAATATCACTGCTTCATCCTCTTCGATGATTCACTGACTCTATTACGCGTAATTATTTTTTTGACGGACGTTCACTAAATTTATTTCGCGATACTCTACTATCTTTTATAATTACAGTCTGTACGACTGTTAAAAAAAAAAACTTTGCGAACAAACACTGACTCTAACAACTGCATTGCACGCAGTCGATGCAAGTTCACTCGTTGTTTAAATCGCGAAACGCGAACGAACAAACACTGCTTCTATTTCGCGATATTTTTCTTTTTATATTAGCGATAGATGCAATCGATTTCGTCATAACTTCGCGCACGATTGCAATGACGATCTGAAACAAACAAACAAAATTATTAATATTAATATTATAATATGAAGTAACATACTCTACGCACATTCCAAATTATTTCAATAATTTTAATATAATGGAAAGTATGATTAACTTAAACTTACCCATTTGATGTCGCTCATTCGTCGTTTCAATCCAAATAAGAAATTGTTTCAATAACAATCAAAGCCAGCGCGAAGGCCATCTTTGTTGATGTTAGAAGAAGACGACGATTACATGTATAGTATTTATCTGTATTGTAATATTACTTAAAATTATTTCGTATTTAACTCGTGTTACAAACCGTATAATGTTTAAACGACTATACTATTGTTTAAATATTAGTTTATTGTACTTCGTATATGTTATATATTGTTTAAATAATTACAAAATTATCGATATTATAAATTATTAAAATTTGGTCGTACGGAAAATACGACTCTCGGTGTTCACACGTCGGAAGGTAACAGAGAACTAATTCAATAACTGGCAAAGTCACTTGCGAGTTCGTTTTTGTTGATATTAGAAGAAGACGACGATTACGTGTACAGTATTTATCTGTATTGTAATATTACTTAAAATTATTTCGTATTTAACTCGTGTTACAAACCGTATAATGTTTAAACGACTATACTATTGTTTAAATATTAGTTTATTGTACTTCGTATATGTTATATATTGTTTAAATAATTACAAAATTATCGATATTATAAATTATTAAAATTTGGTCGTACGGAAAATACGACTCTCGGTGTTCACTCGTCGGAAGGTAACAGAGAACTAATTCAATAACTGGCAAAGTCACTTGCGAGTTCGTTTTTGTTGATGTTACATGTAAACAACGATCGCGCGTACAAGATTTAACTGTATCGGAATGTTAAATCAAAATTATTTTATATTTAACGCGTGTTAATTAACGTAATAAAATATTTAATGTTTAAATAAACAGATAAATTGTTTAAATATTAATTTATTATATCGTTAAAATGATTAATAAATAATCTTTTACTTTACTATATGTATATATATATATATATATATATATATATATATATATATGTACACCATAAGTACGTTTATAAAAATAACGTAATTTAACAATATATGATGTAACAATAAATACGTTACATCAATTTACTACTATATTTAAAGAAAATTGTAAAGCATTTGTTTCAATACCTACATACATATAAACAAATGCATTAGAATTCTCAAACATAATCAAGGTGTAAAAGCTTACACTAGATAGTATAATCCCCGAGGCACTTTCGACACCGTTGTTCAATCGCATGGAATTCTATATTGATTAAGAGTACGTACCAATTACTGTAATAGACTGCCATAGCTAATGATTATTGCGTAATATGACTAAAATAACAAATAATATATATAGAATGAATGGTATAGATAGATAGTCTAACAATAAAGTGTTTGAACATCATCACAAACACGTGTTAACTCTACTATATAAAACGATATTGTATAGTTAAATCCTATATAATACATATACATATATATAAATATTGCATACATATAGATATACAATTATACTATATATGTATATACATATACGTATGTAATATATGTATTTAATTAAAAATTATAGCGGAACAATGTATAATCTGATACTTAAACGCACACACGTATAGATAAGAATACAGAAATTATATGGAGAAGAAAAACGGATAGTTAATATGTTATTCGTAAAAAATCCTCAATTTAAAAATTGATTAACCGATGAAAGAATTAGATTTACGAGACTACAACTGTAAAAATTTCTCTAAATTATTATTCTTAGCAATGAATCTATCATTTACTCGATCATTTTTTCTTTCAAAAGCGACAAGTCTGTAATTAGACTTTTTTTCTTTTATCAATGTTTCATTGATATTTCATGTAATTATAGCTAATCGAAAAAGAAACCTCGGACAAGATTAGTTTCAACAAGTGGCTATTATATAATAATAAAAGAACGATCCAACACTTGTTTCTCATGATCTACATCTGCGTTTATCTTCTTACTCATTTTTTTTTTAGTAGATTGATATCGATTACATGGTTTCTTTTTTTACTTCTTTTTTCTTCTTTTTTTTTTACAAAATCGGACGAACGAATACTCGATTTTAGTATTAATATCAATAATAAAAAATAAACGAACGTAATAATCAATTGTACTGTTAATTAATGAACGAAATCGAACCGATAAAACAAGGAGATCCTTATGCTTTATACAAACATATGCATATGCATCATGCAAACGAATAAATTCCAAAAAAAAAAGAAATTTTATTCCTGGTCGAAAATTTATTGAAAACAAAATTTACGAGTAGTAGTAGTAAGAACTCGTATCAAATCGTATCTTTCATTTAACGGCATGATGAGTTATACGACTGGAGGGACTTAAATTTTTGTCACTTGCCACTTTAGAAGTTCTACGCTGGCACCAAAACACTCGTCCGTGTTCTAGGTCGACATTGAGGTGGGTTGATCCGTACTAGGTTGAAAATACCTAAGATAGGTAGGTCGACGTTGACGTAGGTCGAAATCGCTGTAGTTTGAAGCAATAAAATCATCAGAGATAATTTGAAACTTACAAAATCAAATTCACTATTTATACGATAATAAAAAATTAAGACACAATTTATACGATAATAAGAAATTAAAAAAGAAATAGAATTAGATAATTCATTTTCAATCAATGAAATTCATCAATTTATTTATTTACTTAATTATCCATAATTAATTAAATTATTATTTTCTCGAACATCTTTCATGTCTGACTTACTTATCTGATTTCTGTGAATTTTTTAATTTACTTCTCTTATTTCTATCGTTCATTAATTTAATATTTAATTAATATTAAAAAAAAAAAGAAAAGAGCTATAAAAATGTCTATAGTTCGCTACGAGATAATAAAATTAGTAGAATATTAAATCGATTTTGTAATACGATTTTATATCTACGTTGAAATAATACGTATGTATTATTACAAATGATATCTCGGTTTCAAAATGGCGTCTTCCTCGTAAACGCAAGAAGAAGGATTTTAGTAGTAAGTACTTACGATTGACACCGCGCATGCGCACAACGTCATTGTGCAATTTTGCATCCATCAAGTAATACATATTTTCTCGATCTGTTATTGAAAAATATAAAAACGCGTTAGATATGAATATAAATCGTTGAATACGAAATCTTTGTATTAATTAAACTTATGAAAATTAAAAAAAAAGGAAACGAAAAAAGAAAGTACAAAAAGAAAAGTACATACAAATACGCCTATAATTTCGTCAAAAAAAAAAAAGTATATTTCATTTTTCATACCGTCGACGATTAATTATTAAAAATCAAATAATGAATAATCAATTACTCCATTGTTACAATATTTACGTAACAAAAGCTTTGTCAATTACATTATTATATACGTTATGAATATAGCGGTAGCATTACGACGTCACACAGTGGTATTATTTCTATCGAAGTGGATTAACTCCGGTCTTTTGTGATTTTTTTTTTTATTTAACGACTTCGCTTATTAATAATATGAAATTATTCATTCAAATGGCTTTATGAAGATGAATCGAGATGGCACACAATAGAACTATGATATTTCCAAGTATTTAATTACGATTAAAAGATTGATTTCAAAGAAAAAAATTTAATGAATATTTCGTATCGATCAATCAATATATATATATATATATATATATATATATATATATATATATATATATATATATAAAATATTTGATAGATAGATACATATATAAAAAAAATATATATGTATATATATATATATATGCATATATCTATCTATTCTTAGAATACTATTTCTCCGTCATCATGTTATATACCCCTGAGATCTTAGATATGCTCTTAGAACGTGTCTCCGCACGTACAAAGCATCGAGGTCTCGAATTAGCCTTACCCCTGTTGTATAATTATTTCATCAAGGCGGGAAGGGCGCGTATTATTTAATTACCCGGTTACAGAGAGCCATTTCGGCACGACGACGTTACCTTGGACGGACAAAACTGGATGGAATGTATTTGTGCATGTACGAAGCAGAGAGAGAGAGAGAGAGAGAGAGAAAGAGAGAGAGAAAGAGAGAGAAAGAAAGAGAGCAACACTATACACGAGAGAAAGATAGAATACGATATATAAGGCATCGTCATGGCTCCAAATGTGAAATGAAATCACGTGCCACGAGTAGGAAAACGAACAACCGTGAGAATGTGAATGCCGTGGGAATGAGAAGTTTCTGAGAGTTATGTCAAAAAGTTAGGAAATTCTGGATACGTTTTCTTCTTACGTGATAAAATAAGAGAAATTTTGGGAGGTACCGTAAAAAACAAAAAACATATAAAAAAAAATAAAAAAGAAAAGAAGAAAAAAGAAAAGAAAAAAAAAAAAGAAAAAGTGATCTACCTTACCGACGAAATCTTGACACTTCGAATATCTATCAGAAATGGAATCAATGATCGATAAGTGTAACACTGGTAATGAACGTTATGAACGAATTCGCTTTTATCATCGGAGCATACGTCGATATAGTTAACGTTGATATCACGATCGTACAATTACCTATCTCTTCTTCGACGTTACGATAAAAAGATGTTATAGCTATATATTTCTTACGTAAGGACAAAAAATTGACTTTCCCGCACGTTCTGAATGTTTAAAAGGTGTAGTTAACCTCGAACGTATGAACGAACGAACGAACGGACGGACGGACAGACGGACGGATGGACGAACGATTCTCGATAATAATGACTCATTTATTCATGAAAACGAATCACAAATTTTTTATGCTCCCACGAGCGACTCCTCCTCCTCGTGGACTCTGTGATTCATGTCGGATCATGAATTATGCTTTTTACGGGCGCACTACCTGCTACCTTTAAAAACTTTAAGAGAGTTAGCTAGGCGATAAATTGATGGTCGGTTTAATATCGTGGTAAGCGTGACATTTGACGAGCACGGAGATACATATATTCGAGTTGTGCGTGGGTATCTGGGTTGAAAGAAATAAAGAAAGAAGAAGAAGAAGGAAAAAAAGAAAGAAAAAAAGAAGGAAAAAAGAAAAAGAAAAGGAAGAGTCCAAAAGTAAGAAAAAAGTAATTAATAGTGCAAGTCGACGACGTACTTAAGGGAGAGAAGGTGGGTTGATCGAAATCGTACGATGAAAAAGATCCTTTTTTTTTGTGGAACAAAATGTAGAAAGTCCCAAAAACTCTGACAGAGAAAAAGGCCAGTGCAATTCGTGGCGCGTTTGACCCTTCAAAATCGGATTTTTGCGGTAGTGTATAGGAGATAAGAAAAAAAGGAATAAAAAAGTAGGAAAAGAAGAAGAAGAAATAGAGGAAGAAGAAGAAGAAGAAGAAGAAGAAATAGTAGTAGTAGAAGAAGAGCTAAGAGGTAAGACGTAACAGGGGGAAGAAGGGGGAGGTTAAGATAAGAACCGGTAGGCGACTCACGAAGCGGCGCTTCGACACCGATTGAAACTCCGAGGGTGGTAGAGGTGTCGAGTGCATTTCTCGAAGCATGACACGAATCAGGATCTCCTAACGGAGAGAGCAGCTTCGTCTATTTGGCCACCGTCCTTTTCAGTTTTAAAATAAGACAAAGCCCCGAACTTCACCCCCTTAACTCACTCTCTTACTCTTCCCCCCCCCTCTCTCTCTCTCTCTCTCTCTCAGTCTCTCTCTCTTTCTTTCTTTCTTTATCATGCTTCTGGCGATCTTTTCAGCACGACGATCACGCGCAAGCACCCGTCCAACTTTGCCGGCTAATCAGAAAAATCCACACTCCGGCGAGCTTATTGAATTGTCCCAGCCGGCCTTGCAGCCCACCAACCTTTTCCAAGCTTCTATCGTTCTCCTAGTGTCCCTTACTTCCTCCTTCATGCCCTTCCTTCCTTCCTTCCTTCCTTCCTTCCTTCCTTCCTTCCTTCCTTCCTTCCTTCCTTCCTTCCTTTCTTACTATCTTCCTTTCCGCATTGCCAAAGGACCACCACCGTAGTCCACGAAGACACGGCCTATTCGACAACCCCCTATGAACAACTAGGGAAACGACTCCTCCCCTTTCTCTCTTTATCTCTTTTCTCTTTCTCTCTCTCTCTCTCTCTCTCTCTCTCTCTCTCTCTCTCTCTCTCTCTCTCTCTCTCTCTCTCTCTCTCTCTCTCTCTCTCTCTCTCTCTCTCTCTCCCGTCCCTCTTTACCCTAACGTTCGAAACGAGCCGATGGTCTTTTACGAGAATCTTCCGGTCTACGAGACAGTCTCGATTGGTCGCACTCGACAAAGATCTTGGTACGCTTCTTTATCGGTCCAATCAGCAGGATCCACTGCATCAAAATGCGTCATGAACGAGCTGTGAATTCGCGATTGAAACGACTATAACTTTGATGATACCACCTACTACTACTACTATTATTATTACTACTACGACTACTACTAACGAGACGAACATTGATTTGATAGAGGGACAATGAAGACAAAAGAAAAGAAAAGAGAAAAAGAAAAAAGAAACACACTGAATGATTTTTCTTTTCTTTTTTTTCCTTTCTTTACGATCCAGTAAGTACCTATCTATCTATCTATCTATCTATCTATCTATCTATCTATCTATCTATCTATCTACCTACCTGCAATAACTTCGAGAGAAATGAATTTCTTTTTTTCTTTTCCTTTACTTCTTCCTATTTTTCTTTCCTCTCCCCTATCGTTTATACGACATTTCAAATATCCCGCTTATTCGTATATCCCTATCACTATTATCATACTTTAAAAATAATACATTCGGAATGATTCTTAGAGCAATTGTTTCAACATCGACGGAACACCATCGTCGAATCGCGTATCTATTTTGTTATCTCCCGCTTTCTCCATCTTCCATTTCAGCTCCTCCTCGTATAACCGAGTCGTAGTCTCATATCGCGAGATCGTCGCACCGTATTGCTACCATCGGTTCCACCCTCTTTGAATCGTCTCTGTCTTTCCCTTTACACCCTTCACTCCCTCATCACCCATCTTTGCCATCACTACTACCATCTCGTCCAATAGAGACACACATGGGAAGGTACGTTAACTCTCTCACGGATTCGGAACATCGACTTCGTTATAGCCTTATCGCCGAACCATACGACAATTTTACCCATTTCTATTTCAATCTCTCACGAACGACTACATTCAGATCGTTTTTGCTAATTCGATCGATCGAAACGCGCTAGTTCCCGGCATTGGATAGCACCGATATTGAGAAAATCAAGCGGGGAAATTCGAGAACTCGTAGCTGTCGAAACGAGCTCGGACGACTCAATGTTATCGAATTAATTGCCACTGGAATGCAAAGTGCGCTAAAACAAACGCAAATTCGATACTCGCTTCGATTCACGCGCTAACGCGCGCCACCACACCATAGAGAGAGGGAGAGAAAAAATATATTTAGAAAGAGAGAATGAGAGAGAAGACTATGCGAATTTCCCCTCTTCAATTTCCGTAACGTCCCACATGTGCATTGTGCACGTGAAATGTATTATACCAAAGTGAATATTGCGTTTTTCATTAATATACGACCATGGACCGCTCGAATTATTTATCCGGATGAAAAGGTCGAACGTTTCAATTAAATCCATCGGGGCACATTTTCGCACCATTCGATATATCTATTCGAGAAATCATTCGTGCTTAACCGAAAATTGCACCATGAAATTCAACGCATCTATATCAGCTCTCTCTCTCTCTCTTTCTCTCTCTCTATTTTTTCCTTTTCATTGTGTGTACATACAACATATATATGTATACATACATATACACCATATATATAACATATGTATGTATGTACGTATGTATGTACGTACGTATATATGTATGTATGTATGTATGGATAACTATTATTCGGGATTAAGAACGAGAAATTAACAATTTTATAACTTTTATCTCTGGAATAAATGCATCGGTCGTTTATAAATGTCGGTGATTTGGATAAAATCCGTACATTAAATACGTACCTCGATGGAAGAAGAAGTGTTACTCTGAAACTCGGTCGAGTGGCGTGCAATTCGTACGATTATTGCATAGATATTGAAAACGTTTTCAATAGTTTGAAAATCGATCGATCGACGATCCTTTAAAGTAAAATCTATTATCGCTATATTATCGTGATTCCATCGTTAATCGCTCATCGCAATTAATTTCATCTCTATTTACAATAATTTTTAATTAATCGTAGGAAGTAATCAATAGAGTGTTCCACGTAAAACTAATCATCGTATTCATGTTATAAAACAAATACTTTATTGTTGAAAGATTTAAAACATCGAAATAAACCCTATCTCTCTCTCTCTCTCTCTCTTTCTCTATCTATCTACCTATCTATTTATCTAATGTGTTTATATATGTGTATACCTATGTTCATTCCAATTATTCGTACCACAGACCAAAAGCAAATACATTTTTACAAGTTTTGCATTTGTAGTTTATAAACCCTCTATTTCTTCTTACTATTAAAATATTCCTACAATATAACCGACGTGCATTTTCATCCACGGAAGATGAAATGCCCGTATCTTTATGAAAAGTCAGAAAACGCGCTGGTATTCATGAGCAATGAACACAACATCGGAATGCTTAGAGGTTTTCCACGTTTATAACTTATGTTTACGTACGTACATATGTATATATAAATACATACATAGATTCATACATACATACATATATAAATACATATATAGATAAATATATATACATACATATATGCCACGTGCCTCTTATGCTTACGTAGTACTTTATTCATGCTGGAACGTAATAGAGAAATGGCGGGAAGGGTGAGAGATTCGTCGTACGAGCTAGCTGATGTTTTTTAAAAGAAAAACAAAAAGAAAATGAAAAATAAAAAGAAAGAGAGAAAGAAAAAAAGAAAGAAAGGAAAGAAAAGGGAAAGAAAAAATAAGAAGAAGAAGAAAGAAAGAAAAAAAAGAAAGAAAGAAAGAAAGAAAGTAAGAAAGAAGGAAAACTAGAAACGATAGAAAGAAATATATTCGTGCGCGTACATGTATTATGTATAATGTACAACGATCATACGTTTCGCGCAGGATAATGTAACTTTTCTAACGATAAATCACGTTTTATCGCGCACCCTCTCTCCCCTCCATACCCTTCTCTCTTTCTCTCTCTCTCTCTCTCTCTCTCTCTCTGTCTTCCAATATTCCAGAGAATAATTTAAGATTTTCATCTTCTCGCGACTTCTTTCTACCCCCTTGGGGTGTAAGCAAATGTACGTGTCGTTCGTATATTTTTCACGAATAATTTAAGGAATCTTACGTTCGCCCGCGACCCTTTTGTGTCCCTTTGAGAACGGAAAGAAAACGACGGGGCGTTGGATTAGGTTCGCGAGGAGAATCCTAATCGTTGTTTCTTTTTTCCTCTCTCTCTCTCTCTCTCTCTCTCTCTCTCTCTCTCTCTCTCTCTCTCTCTCTCTCTCTCTCTCTCTCTCTCTCTCTTCCTTCCTTCTCTCTTTCTTTTTCCTCTTCCTATATTCCCACGAATTTTCACGTATCGTTACACTTATGTACTTGCATGATATCGTAAACGTGGTCGTAAATTTATCAAAAGAAAAACAACGTAACGCATTGTTTGACTTTTTCCTTTCTTCTCCTTTTCTTTTTTTAATTCAACTAGAAACGATCGAATGTATTCTTGTCAATTTATAAAAGACAAGGTAGTTGAAATGATAAAATTAAGGAAGGAAATAAGTAAGTAAGTAAGTAAGTAAGTAAGTAAGTAAGTAAGTAAGGAAGGAAGGAAGGAATAAAATATATCAACCGGTGGCACAGGTTAATAAGGTACGAAATTACGAGCATGAAAGTTCTCTCCAAATAGTCGACTGACAGCAAGGAGCCAGCATTAAATACGTAACTCGGTATAATATTCGTTGGGTCTCGGCCGAGTGCCCCATAATGTAGGCAGCCTGTACGGACAGCAACGTCAACGACGAAGACGACGAAGACGACGAAGACGATGACTATGACGACGAGTACGACGAAGACGACGACGACGACGAAGACGACGACGACGATGACGACGACGACGACGACGACGACGACGACGAGTACAACGACGAAGGAGGATGAGCAAGGAAGTAAGAGGAGGTTGAGAAGCTGATGGCGAAGGAACATGGCGCCGGTGGCGTAAGGAGGGTTGCGAAACGTTAAGGCGCTCGTTGGCTCACAGCCATCTAATACTCCTTGACAACGCTCTCTCTATTCCGCTTTACTCCTTGTCTCCTGCACTCTCCTCTTCACTTCCCTCCTTCACTCTTATTTTACCGTTACCTATCTCCTCCTCTTCTTCTTCTTCTTCTTCTTCTTCTTTCTGTTCTTTCTGTTCTTTCTCTTATTTTTCTTCTTCTTCTTCTCTCTCTTCCTCTTTCTCTTTTTTTCTTCTATTCCTTTCTTCCTTATTTTCTTATTATTCCTTTATACCTTCAAAGATATCAACCCTTAATATAAAAAATAAATAACAAGTATAAAAAGAAATGATAATCGTCGAATTAAATTATAAAAAAGAGATACGAAAAAAGTATTATCGCTATTCGAAAAATATCGTCGCGTTTTCATTCTTGCATTCGAAATTTCTGCTTTTTCTTTTTCTTTTTTCAATAGGTAGGTAGGTAGGTAGGTATAAATGAATCAACGAATATAAATTTCGTCCTGTTTATTCTTACGTTTGCTTTTGCCATTTCGAATGTTAACGGGAAGATGAAAATCCGTGAATATGTCGCAGTCCTCCTCCTCCTCCTCCTCTTCTTCTTCTTCTTCTTCTTCTTCCTCCTCTTAGTACCAAACGACGACTCTTTGGAAAATCTCTGCGATGCAGCTGTCGTTTCGATATCGTCGATATACAACGTAACTCGATGCATATATGCATGCGCTTTATGCATAACCCAGAGAGAGTCCGCGCGTGACCCTGCTCCTAAAAGCACATAGAAAATCGCTTCGAAGAGTTCGAGGTCCTTGACGAGTCGAGTTTTGCGGATGGCCAAGTTTTATGGTCAACGCAAGGCCTCGCAAAAATTTTTCTATACTTTCCGAGAGAACAGCTGTTTCGTATCTTTCGCTTTACAACCGTCGCGAGAAACGTTACCCCGGTGTATAATGGTGAACGTCGATTGAAACGTAAAAATTGTTAAAACGCTGAGCGAGAGATTTTTTCTTTTTTTTTTTTTTTTCTTTCAAAAGAAACGAGCGGACGTTTATGACGTAGATAAATAGATACGTGCATAGATACGTGCGACCGTTTTCATAAAAATTATATTCCACTTCTCTTCCTATCCTTTTTCTCCTCTTTCTCCTTCAATACTCCATCTTGGCGTCATCCTCAGGTTAGGTAACATTTCGTGAGCTTAGACTTTCGATCGCGATAAAATAACGAAAACGCTTCTTGACTTTTACTCATCGACGAAACTTTTGAAGAAAAAAGAAAAAAGAAAAGAGAGAGAGAGAGAGAGAGAAACGTTCTCGATATAAGTGCCAATTTTTCATCTGACACGTAGAAGAGACCTATCGGTATAAACATTTCGAACATGTTCCGATTGGATTTCAATCGGTATTCCGAATTGAATAAGATTTATGTTGTAGCTTCTATAAAACTATTTTCCATAGATTACTATCTTGACAAATTTTCTCTTTGAGAAGAAAGAGATACAGAGACAGACAGAGAAAGATATATATATATATATAGAAGGAATAGGAAGTAGAGGATAACATCTTCGTTAGAGCAAATCGTTTCTTCGACAATAGTCGAGAGAAACTTTCGCAGAGCAATATCTAAGAGCAGAAGGAAAAAAAAAAGCTCCGCTACCCAGTCAGTCGCTAGCAATTCTCCATTCCGTGAACGAACGAGATGGGAATCTCGGAGATCTCTTTTGTGATCGAGAAGTGAGAGAGGACCGACCGCCGTGCGAGATTCCGTTCCAACGGAATTTACTTTGAGAAGTAACAATGTAGACGAGTCGAGTAACGCTGTTTTCGGGCGAGTTTCCGCGGATTGGGAAAGGTGCGGTTTAATCTAGTCTTTACATTGACTTTGCCCACCGTAAATAGGATCTCGGGTGGGTTATATATCTCGAGGGACGTTGATAGTAGTGGTGGTAGTATGGTAGTAGTAATAGTAGTAGTAGTAATAGTAGTAGTACTAGTAGTAACAGTTTCAAACCACGAATCGAACGAGTTTGCGAGTACGACGAGCGAAGCTGTGGAAAAGCACGCGCGCAGAAACACACACGGGCAAACGCGTACTCTCTCTCTCTCTCTCTCTCTCTCTCTCTCTCTCTCTCTCTCTCTCTCTCTCTCTCTCTCTCTCTCTCTCTCTCTCTGTCTGTCTCTGTCTCTGTCTCTCTTTCTCTCTTTCTCTCTCGACAGGAGGACCAAAACGGTCGAACGAATAGACTGTATCGAGTTATCGGATCGAGTGTCAGCTGTTCAAACTGACGTTGAGACGCGAAGCGTACGCTGCGGCATACACGCTCTGTGACGTAAACAAACAGTGTTTTGTAGCTCAAAACGGGTCGCCCGAGTCGAACAACCTTTAAAGTCATTTAACCTTGTCATCGTTTCACGTGGTATTCTTCAAAGAGGCATATAACATTTATGAAATCGAATGAGGTATATATCTCTTCTCTGTCGGACCTTTTTTATTACTCTTTCTTTATTTTCTTCCCTTTTTTTTTTATTCTTCATTTATTTATCCCATTTTACTTGCCCGTATTATCGTCAAAATTTTGTATAGAAAAAAATATCGTCTCGGAGGATGGAGAAAAAAAAGAAAAAAAAATGAAAAGTGAAAGCCAAAAAAATGAAAGAATAAGAAAAAAGAAGAATAATGAGAAGAAGAAGAAGAAGAAGAAAAAAGAGCTTCAATAAGTAAAACCGGTCACGTTAGACAAATTTATATATAGATCCAACGATGAAATTTTTCTATCATCGGCTATATCGGGAAGGCCTTCTGGCTCGCGGAATCTCGAAAGGATAGACAATATGTGTGTCACGTGCTCGATGGAGAAGCCTCTATGCCTCTTCCTCTACTTCCTCCTCCTCCTCCTCCTCCTCCTCCTCCTCCTACTCTTCCTTTTCGTTCGAACCAGTCAGGACGCCATTTTGGTGCCGTAGCAGCCCTTCCGGAGGCTACAGGTCACGTGCTCTCAGCGTCAGAACAAGGGGTGGCGTTCCTGCAGGCCTGTAGGTGCTACCACACCTACCGTTTCTGTTTTCATTGGTAGTGGTGACTGAGTTCGTGAACTGCATACCGAAAATGGGCCCCTTCTCTGCTACTGATAAACATCACTGTGTGGATATGCCGACTATCGAAAATGGAGGAAAATTCTCTGGGATGGCCACGAATTTTCATGGGCATCTCTCCAAGCACGATTCGACCCAAACCCAAACCCAAACCCAAACTCAAACTTCTCTTTTCTCCTTCACCTTCTCCTTTTTCCATTCAACCCCCTCACTCGACCTCTCCGTTTTTCGCTATCTTTCTGCAATCTTGTTCTTTTGCTTTTTTTCTTTTTCTTAGTTTTTTTCTTTTTTTCACTTTCTTACATGCTTATACAAAACTCTATATTCCAATAAAAAATTATCTTTTTTCTTTTCCATCGTATTTTTTTTTTTTTCACTTCCTTACGTGCTTATATATAATTCTATATTCGAATAAAAAATAAAAGGAAAATGCACAAAAGAAAAACGTTGAAAATTCATTCAATGTAGGTAGGTAGGTAGGTAGGTAGATAGGTATCTATGCATACGTAGGTATCTATCACACTTCTATCTTTTTTTATCGCAAGTTTTTAAACTTTTATTTTTTCCCATTTGTGTCAAAGTTCGTACGCAACGATCCCGTTGTAACCTTTTTAAGTCATCCCATCGTAAGTTCTTCGTTATCTCGTTCCGATTATAAAAATAAATTCGCCAACGGTATTATATGTAGCTTGGTTCATTTCGTTCTGGTATATCAACGAAGCGAAGATGTAACGTCAATAGATTTCAAGGTATTCCATTTTTCTCTCTCTCCCTACATTCCACAGATAGTACAGCGTATATGTATGTATGTGTGTGTATATATATATATATATATATATACACACAACACATGTACTATGTACATACGTATACTTTCATATAAAAGTATATAGGTAGGTAACGTTGAAAATAATTTCACCTTGGCTTCGAACGTGTCAAGATGAAATAAATCAGTAGGCGATAGAACGAGGAAAAGAAAATTGACCCACTTTTCGAATTCCTTGGTACTTTTCACCTATATTCTGATATGACATTTTTCTAGAATAAAGAAAAGAAAAAAAGGAAAAGAAAGAAAAGGAAAGAAAGAAAGAAAGAGAGAGAAAGAGAGAGAAAAAAGAAGAAGAAAAAAGAAAATAAAACCCCTTTATAAATCATGGTTATCAAAGTAGCCCAAATGCAAACGCGTTTTAACTTTATTTCTATGATTCTTTAAATGCAGTTCCTGTCCGGATTTCCCTCGCGAATTCCATAATAGCGTTATCTCTGTAATAACTTTTATACTCGAATACGTGACCTCTATGCTCCCGCGCGTTGTAAAAATATTTTAAACGAAATAACATGAATTTTCTTTTGTAAAGCTTTTTTTCTTTTCTTTCTTTTTCTATTTTTTCTTTTCTTTTTTTTTTCTTAATTATGTTACGGCGAAATGAATAAATGTTATATTATCAATCATCATGAAGCTCTTCTCTCTCTCTCTCTCTCTCTATATATATATATATATATATATCGTTTGAAAATCGTTTTAAAACTTTTCAAGATTTTGATTAAAGGTTTCTCTCTCTTTTTCTCTCAATAAAGGAACGTTTATTTTCTACTAGGAGTTTTCTTCGAGTACAACCGTGCCGCGTCATTTTTCGAAGATCGCTACTAATAAGAGTTCGCTTCTGCTCTAGTACGAGCACCATAAACGACGACGGAGTTCCATAATTGCCCATCAGAAAACTTATTGCCAGTAACGTTCGTTCGTGTAGCTTCTCTCGAGTACCATCCTCTTCGCTCATCCTCGATCGTCGACTACACACGAGGTGTACGACGAAAAATCGGCTTTATCGAGGTCTTCGTTAAATTCCACGAAAAGAGAATTTCGTCTTTCGATAGTAATTTGTAAAAAAAAAAGAAAAAAGAAAGAAAAGAAAAAACTGAACGTTTAGAAATATTCTCACGTAATAATTAATACTTTAATAACATCTCCCGATTAACATCCATAGTGAATTTGATTAAAAAATTATAATCTTTTCAAGGACTTGAAAATATTAAAAAAATATTAAAACCATGTTCGACATATCGAACTGAGAATTTCAATCTCCTTCGATCGAAATCTTACTTAAACTAATAACTGTTTCGCAATCTCGTAATACAAAAGAAAAAGAGAAAAAAGAATAGCGTGTTAGCTTATCTTCTCGAGATATTTCTCGACCACCCTGTGTATATACTGATCGTACGCTAACTTTGTTTGGCAAGTGCCGTTGACAAACAAACTCGTCGTTCGTTACTTCTTCGCTGAAGGCAATAAAGACCGCAGGGACTCCGCTTCCTCTTTGTAACGACGATACGGGCGTTAAATCCATTACGCGTTAGAAGGGGACTGAGGATACGCGATAAAAATTTCAAACTACGAACGAATCGAAGGAAATCCGCTTTATGGTAATCTTATGTATGTATATATATATATATATATATATATATATATATATATTTATTATATTTCTTTCTCCCTCGTAAAGCTCGGCGTTGTTCAACAAACAGAACCTGTACGATTAACAATTACAAAAAACAAAAGCAAAACATTTCTGGTCGTTTCGTAAAAATATAAAACACAGTCGAAAAGAGAAATTAAAAAAAAAAATTAAAAACAAAAGGATGAAAGAAACGAGTGCTAAAGAAAAAGAAAAAAAAAGGAGAAAAAGTAAAAAGTAGAGAAAGAAAAGGAAGAAGAGGAAGAAGAAAAAGAAGAAGAAAAAGTAGAAAAAGAAAGAAAAGAATGAGGTACCAAGGGGGTTTTGTGAAGGAATCAAGGGATACGCGTGCATCTCTTTTCGGCCCCTATTACCATAGCAATGGCGGCAAATCAAATTGAATAAAAATTTATGTATCAGAAAGGCAATAAAACGGAATAGATTTGGGACAGAATGGGGCCGAATCCATCAGCCTTGGATCCCGATAAAGGAGGATCGTTTGGGTCCTGGTCTACGTACGTGTCCGAAGGGAGGGATCTCTCGCGTATTCCTTCCGATTGGCGCACGGCATCCTTGAATTGTTGCCACGAAATTTATTCCATCCTACCAGGGGAAACTCACTTACTCACTCACACCTACCTACGTAAGTAGGTACGTACACCTTCTTACCGTCACGGACGTCTTTCTTCGAACGAAATCGGCTTTACGATATTACGCCATCGTTGCACCTTCTATATGCAGTGGCATCCTTCCTTTTCTAGGTTTACTTTAAAAACCCTTTCGAACTTTCTCTTTTGGACGTGCCGGATACTTGAATATTTACCATACACGACCGAATTACGCTCGAAAAATTTTTTTCTCAGATCCACTTCCTTACTTTTTCGTTTTTTTTTTTTTATTTTTTGTCCTCTCTCTCTCTCTCTCTCTCTCTCTCTCTCTCTGTTTTTTTTGTTTTTGTTTTTTTCTTTTCGTCGCTACCACTTCGACGAATTTTTGCCACCCCTTTGCCACGCACGGCAAAGCATCCTTACGAATATACATTTTCATACTGTTAAACGTAACTTACTATTATCTCAGATCGATTACCAGACGTTTTATTATGCGAAAAAAGAAATACGATCGAGAGAGAGAGAGAGATCCTTGGAAATGTTTCGACAGGCAACCCGTTATTGACTAGTCGGACTGGCGCCTTATTTACAAGGGTTTAAAATGTATGCGATAAGAAGTGGTTTCTCGTTCGTCGAACAAGTAAGAATATACTACCATGTATGTATGTATATATGTACATATGTACATATGTATGTATGTATAGTATAGTATGTCTAAAACTGGCGACCACGCTATAAAGACCGCGCTCAGCTTTTTCAAAATTTCTCAACTTTCCGCGGGAAATGTCGTTCGAATAAAAGTTTTATTCTTTTGAGAGCTTTTTACGGAACGATGGTCTCCCGGGCGAACAATATGGGACGACGAAACTCTTCTTGAACTTTGCGCATGCGTTTTATTATATATACATGAACATATATATATATATATATACACACACACATATATATATAAAGAAAAAAAGAATAAACAAAAAGAAAAGAACATCGAAATGAAAATACGTGATAGGATATTAGAGGATCTATTATTTCTCTTCGACTCTGTTAAAAATCTTTACTAATGGATACACGTCGATATTATATTCTTGACTTATATATATGTATGTGTGTGTATATATATATATATATATATATATATATTATTTACTGAAGAAATATCCAAAGAACATTGAGAGGAACGAAGGAACGGGAGGGAAAGAAGATAAAATGTAATAAAACGAGAGTCGATCCCGAACGTATAAAATGACGAACATATAGAAACGAACGTGCAATTTCGAAATAAATTATGTATTGCGCGAGCATTCGATCGATCATCGAAAATACTACTATCTCGAACAAAAGCACGTACATACACACATACACGCACACACATACATACATACATATATATATCTAATGGTGATACAAATTACAAACGGGTAGCAAGCGAGTGGTTTCTATGCGGTGATGATAAAAGCGAGGATAAACGATTATTCCCCCTCTCTCTCTCTTGCACATTTTTTCTCACGCTCGCGAACGATAAAATGCATTATCGATTTTTGGCTTCGCATAATTGTGCAAGGCAAATATTTTTACCGGGTAGGTCGATCATGCGCAGAGGAAGGTAGTCCCAATGCATTTTAAGTAGATACGCGACGACTTCCGTAAAGATAAACAAGAAAATCGAGAGCTAACGGCCAAAGAGCAAATGAGAAACTGAGAGAAAGAAAAAATGAGAGAAAGAAAAGGGATAGACTCAATGAAGGCAAGCAGACCTTCGCAGTAATCAAATTATCTTTCGTATCCTTGGCCTTTATACGCTCTCATGAAATAGAAATCTTTAGAGAGACATTTTACGTTTTTCAAAACCACGGTCGAGGGTTTTGGAATGCACATGAATTCTTTCCATTTTCAGATCTCTCTTTTGATCTAGAAGATCACTAAAACGGATAAAATCTCTAGCTCAGGACACGAATCCTGATAAAATATATGATCATTTTTTTATCGTCATATCGATATTCTTCTTTACTCGTTTTATACGTTAAATAACTCTTCTTTTTCTTTTTTTATTATTATTATTATTATTATTATTATTATTTATTACAGCTCTTTTGCCTTCTTTCAGATATATCTTTTTCTTTTCTTTTCTTCTTATTTATTTATTTGATTACTTAGTTAGTTAGGCAGTTATTTAGTTATTTATTTATTCGCGATCAATCGAGTTCGATATCGACAAGAAACTCTCGCGAGAGCGGAGAAGACAAGCGGGAAATAAAAAAGGGACTAATACGTCTATGTATATCTTATGTATATCTCATTGAAAGGGTTTTTGCTTGGCAAAAAATATATACGATCTATCTATCGATCTCATTCTCGCTTCGAGCGTATACACTCGTTCAATGTTACATGACTCGTATTGAAATACAGTCACAGTTTCGTCTCGAGAGATCCTTTCGAAGAAGAACGCGATAGAGAGCACTCTCTTTTATCTTTCTTCTTACTCTCTCATACTTTTTCATACTCTCTCTTTCTCTCTCCTTGACGAAAGAACCGAGATCGAATCGATGCGATTTCTTCAGGCGTTTAACTCGCCGAAAAGCATCGATACGTTTTAAAACGCTCAAACGCACGATGGATGTTTTCTTATTTCGTTCGAAAACATTTAGGTACGTAAAATCCAGATGCAACGCGTACGTAACGTTCGATATTTGCATTTTCATTAGATCGTATAAATGATCGTTCGACGTCTATGGAAATATCGACATTAGCCGATAATACGAAACTAATATTATTACTTAACGGCGAATAATAACGACGCTATAGCGTTCCTCTATCCACGGAGAAAGCACGTTTACGTTGGAAAGCTATTTTAACATCGACGAACTCTGAACCTCGTAGATACTTAAGTATTTATCTGTCGCTTCTATACGAGAGAATTCTCCAGACGATTTTCTCGATGTACTTATATATATATATATATATATATATATATATATATATTCGTAAAATTTGAATATAATAAATAAAATCGAGAGATTATCGTAAAAGAAAAAAAAAAGAAAACGAACTACTCGTACTCTATATTCAGTAGTGATACTAATTACGGGACGGAAGAACGACTCTCATGGGATTAATTGAAATCGTATATAAGCTTAATAATAATCCAACCGAGGTATGATATTAACACGAGTCTCAATGATTTAAAAGCCATTTTAAATAATCGTGATCATTATTTTTCCGACGATTATTATATATCTAATTTGTATTCGTAAAAGCAAAATAAAAAACTTAAACGGGATTCGAATATGAAATCCTTTTATTATTCAGCACGTCCATTCGAAAATATTACGTATGATTATAACAGTATTATTTGACGGTTATTTAAAATAGAAAGATTATTAAAAAGGTGGAAGGAAAATGGAAAGAGAGAGAGAGAGGGATAGAGAGGTAGGGCATAAAAGGAAAAACGTAGAATTACGTACTTGAACGATCGTCGTGGGTTAGGTATTAACAGAGGTGAATTTAAATTTTTTGGAGAAAGAATCGCGCTGGCTGGACAGAGTCTGCGGAATAAAAGGGGCGTGAAAATCGGTGTTGAACGATTTAAAGCACGGACGCTGCGAATTCTTGCTACAACGATTACCTCTTTCTCTATCTCTCTTTCTCTCTCTCTCTCTCTCTCTTTCTCTCTTGTTCGTATAATCCGACGATATCGTAGAATTATTTGACGACAATAGTGTTGGACCAGTACGGGTCGCCAGTCGACTACGACGAGGACGACGAGGACGATGACGACGTTGCTAGCCAATTCAAATCGCTACAATAACGAGAACGCGAGTCCTCTCTCGCGCGTTTTCACGGTGAATAGCCATACCGACAGAGAGTAGTCCTCCTGTCCTCCTCTGTCCCTCTCTTCCTCTCCCTTTTCGCATAGCGCATAGCTGGGATGATCGCGTTCACCCTCTCCCTTCTCGTTCAACCCTTGTACGAGGGAACCAGCCAGCAGCTAGCCAGACAGCCAGGCAACCAGCTAGCCAACCATCCAGCCAGTCAGCCAACCAGCCAACCAGGCAGCCTGGTTATTTATTAGGGCGAAGGCTCGTACCAGCGCTTCCTACGTTGTCTCGAGCTCATAAATCGACCCTTTAACGCACTTTTATCCTCGTCCTCGTCAATTTGACACGATCCGATTCTGTGTTTAACTATCTATCTCTTTCTCTTTTTCTCTTTTTCTCTCCCTCTCTTTCTCTCTCTTTCCCATCTTTCAACGGAGTTCGTACGATATCAACTGAAATAGTTTAATGTCAAAATCAAATGCGTCCGATACATAATTATATTCGATAGGATTAGCGAACAAATATATTTCACATTGCAATATTTTTGTGATCATACTATATATATATATATATATTACTTACCTTCTGCAACGATCATCACATGTTACCTTTTGTTTACAACGAATCGGTATATAACTCGTAAAGAATCGCCGAATGAATAATAATCCTAACGTCATTCCATATTCTATCTTAACATTATTTTCTATTAACAAATACTTTTTTAAAAATAGATAAAAAACGAAAGAGAAAGAGAGAGAGAGAGAGAGAAAGAGAGAAATAGAAAGCAATTCTATTCGTCGATGCATTCGCCGCGAGATCGCGCGAAAACGCGATCGAAACTATAGGGCGTTCGCCGTCCCAAACCGGAAATAGACTCTGTAACCGGAGAACTTATTTCTGAAAATATGGCGCCGACCGTGCGTACTACCTATTTTTAACACCATCGCAGTTAGAGAATCATCTCACTCTATTTTCTCCTTTCTTTCTCCCTCTCCCTCTTTCCTTCCTTTCTCTCTCTCTCTCTCTCTCTCTCATTCTTCAGCGTCTCTCACACTCGAAAACAAAAAACGCACTCACTCTCCACCCATTCTTATTTTTTTCTTCTTCTTCTTCTTCCTCTTCTTTTTTCTTTTTTTGATTTTCGTCTTTTCTCTCTCTCTCTCTCTCTCTCTCTCTCTTTGTCTTTCTCTCTCTCTCTCTCTCGTTCATTTGATCGCAAAAACTCTCTTTCTCTCGCAAGCCACGTTCGTTCGTTCGTTCGCTCCTCACAAAGGGGAACTCTGCAATAAAATCATTAGACGTTTAATGAGACCGCGTTAAGATTCCACTCGCATATCGGCGCGATACTCTTGAAACTATTTCCGCGAAGGAAATTAGAAACGAACGTTCCCGTTTACGTCCGTGAAGGGAGAACGTTCTTGTCACGTCGTCCAACGTTGGTTAAATGAAACTTTGATATGTAATGTACCCCTAGAAGAAAGAGAGAGAGAAAGAGAGAGAGAGAGAGAGAGAGAGAGAAAGAGAGAGATAGAGAGAGAGACAGAAAGAAAGTCGCACGAAAAAGAGGTTCTTTTGCCGAAGCTTTTACTAAAGGTGGCGACCACATGGCGGTCTCTCTTGCGGTATATAGCCATAAATAGAGGACGAAGAGGAGAAGTCGAGGAGCATGTGAACGTTGAACGATGGCTCAACCGTTGTCGACGAAATACGTAGAAGGGATCTATTTTTGGCGGCTAGCTGCCGATCCCAGGAATATCTTTACTCTCTCTCTCTCTCTCTCTTTCTCTCTCTCTCTCTCTCTCTCTCTCGTTCATTCACCCTCTCTCTCCCTCTCTCACACTCTCTCTCTCTCGCTCTCTCTCAATTCATCTTGCAATTTCTTGAAAAAAAAAATGAATAAATAAATAAAAAATGAAATAAATAAAAAAAGAGAAGAAAAGAAACTTTAAATTTCCCGCGACACCTTTCTTCTTATCGTTCGATGTATCTGCTGTATGACTACATACTACATAGATACATATGTATATCGATATCGACGTTTTCGATCGATCTCACTTACGACACTTCCTTCCACGGTTCAGAAATCGACAACTTCGTTCCCCATTTCTTTTTCTCTTTCTCTTGCTTTCCGTCTTTTTCTTTTTTCCCTTTCTTTCTTTCTTTCTTTCTTTTCTCTTTCATTCTCCGTAGTTTCGCAGCTTTTCGTCGGCGCACCTGGGCGCGGCTCCATACTTCTTTACATTCCATACGTCACATTCACTATGGGAAGTAAGGAAGCACGGAACAGACGCTCGGTTCGGTCCAACGGAGATTTCATCGATCCTCTCTCTCTTTCTCTCTTTCTTTCTGTCTCTCTGTTTCTCTCTCTCTCTCTCTTTTTCTCTTTCTCTCCCTCTCTCCTCCTTCGAGGATAGTCGAATGGATGATTTCTCTTTTTCTTCTTCAATCAGTAGGATTCTTCTTGGATCTCTTCGCGCGTTATATATCTTACTTTGACGTAAAATTCTCCCTTCGATACGATTACATGTAACACTAGATCTCTTTATCTATCGATCGATTGTCCGATCGATATTTATCGGGTACCTTCTTAATTCGTTTCTTTCTATTTTTTCTTTTTTCTTTATTTGTTTTTTTTTTTTTGTTTCTTTTTACTTCTTTTTTTTTCATTATCGTTGCACTTGTGTTCTAACGACACGAAGATAAATAGGGGAAGAGAAGAGGAAGAAGTATGTAATCCCTCTCTTTCCATTCTATCTCCTCTCTCTCTCTCTCTCTCTCTCTCTCTCTCTCTCTCTCTCTCTCTCTCTCTTTCTCAAAATTAATCTCTGTGAACGGACCGATCGAAATAAGAAAATCCTTAATGTAGTCCCGTTAAGAAGAAGAAGAACTATCCGAATCCAAACGGTTTGGTACTCAGAAGTTCTGGTGGATCCTCTTACTCGAATCGCCGCCTCAGACTGAATGCTGCCAAAGCTTTGAGCACGGCTGCTTCAACGAGCCCTCTAAAAATGGCCGCACTGATCCCATTGGCCTCTCCTCCTTTGCGGCCGACACCCCCCCGGCATATGTAAGCTTACACTTGAGACTACCACGAGGCTTACTTGCTCCCTCGCGTAGTGCCTCGCGCCAAATTTGTCTTTACCCGAAAATAGTCAGTCCCACGGCTGCCACCACATGGCGACTATTCCTGGTTCGGGACTCGAGTGATAACTTAACCGGCCTTTCCGTCTTCGTCTTTCTTCGATACCTTTCTCCCTTTTCTTCCTTTTTCTCTTATTTTGATTTCCCTTCTCTTTCTACTTTTTTTATATTTCTTTCTCGTCAGAATTCTCATTTATCCTTTTTTATTCTTTTTTTTTTCTTTTTTTTTTTATATACCATTCTCAATCACGATTCTCTTATACGTTAAATCGGAATATCTAGGATGATGATCAAGAAATGAGAAGAATGAAAGAGAGAGAGAGAGAAGAAATTTCAATGATCTTGGAAATTCTAGCTCCAGTTCCTATTCTACCGTTCTATATCTTTATTTCTTTCTTTCTTTCTTTTTTTTTTCTTATTCCGAACGTTCGTCTACGTCTATTACGACGAATTCATAAATTTTACGGTAACATCGTAACAGTAACGTTGTTTGCAACGGATCGTAAATTTGGAATATGCAAAGATGTATTTTCACGTAGTTATCCCAACGTTATTGACCTTCGACACTCACCGACGTACTCTCGTATACACAAATATATTTTATCTGTATGTAATATCCTCTTTCTATCGGTCTCTCTCTCTCTCTCTTTCTCTCTCTCTCTCTCTCTCTTTGTCTCTCTCTCTCTCTCTCTCTCTCTCTCTCTGTCTCTTTCTCTCTCAAAGTTCTTCGTTTTAATTAACAAATTCCTCTTCTTTCTTCTTAAAGGAGATACCTATCGCGTTTCAAAGGGAAAATTTATTAATGGTACGAGATAAACGAAGGTATATTAAATACCTATCTTACTTCCTATACATATATATATATATATATATATATATATATATATATGTATGTATGTAAAACGTTAGATGTTGTATTATAGTATTTACGTATATACAATTAAATCTTACGAGGGTTTGTTAGTTATATACTAATTTGTAAAGCTAATAAGCTTCGTTGGATTACACACTTTAATACAAACTCACGTTATTTCCCGTTAAAGTCCTAAGTCTCCTACGATTATCGTATCGAGTCTGAAGGCATCTATGTTAGATACACGTACATATATACGTATATACACATATAAACTTCACTCAAGGACGTTCCATAATCTTGATTGAACGTGAAAAATGTATTAACAAAATGTTTGCAAACATTTCTTAATGACGTGTATATATATGTATATAATTAACATTGATAGATATTATCGATCGTACCTTCTTTCTCCCGCAAAAAAAAAAGAGAACGTGAACTTTTAAAAAACAAACTTTTCTTCGATCTCTTTATTCCAACCAACGATACTCGTCTAAGATCTGGAAATGTACTCGTTTTCTTCCTCTCTCTCTCTCTCTCTCTCTCTCTCTCTCTCTCTCTCTCTCTCTCTCTCTCTCTCTCTCTCTCTCTCTCTCTCTTGTATGCGCAAATTACAACGACGTCTCCAGGTTTAAAATAACTGCCACCCGGAGACGAGATGCATTCGCGAGTTGGCGCGTTCCGGTGAGCCGTGCGAAACGCGAGTCTACGCGTTAATACGTTCACTATTTTTAGGACGTCCTCTTCTTCGTTGTAGTCGTTCGTAGTCATCGTCTTCTTCATCTTCGTCGTCATCTTCGTCGTCTTCGTCTTCTTCATCTTCGTCGTTGTTTTCGTCTTCGTCATCTTCTTCGTCTTCGTCTTCGTCGTCATCTTCATCTTCTTCGTTGTCTTTGTCTTCTTCATCTTCATCTTCGTCTTCGTCATCTTCTTCGTCATCGTCGTCGACGACGCGACGTATGCGAAAAAGGCAACGCATTAAGAAATAAACGTCTTACGAAAATACTACGCCGATCCTTTTGACGTCGAAGCATTCGGATTAATTAACAAAAGTCCAATCTTGAATGATAACACCGAGAAACATTCAGAGTTTAGGTACTTACTTTGGACAGGAAGACGGAAGGAAAGAGAGAGAGAGAGAGAGAGAATGTACTTTTCAGAGAAGATAACTTATAGAAAGAGAAAAAGAATGCACATTCTATGGCACGTTGCCTATCTCTGAATCTCCAGTTTATTTTAAAGGTCATGCAACGACTAATGAAATAACTTTACTGAATAGTTGATTTTTTTACAGGGGAATTGATTTATTAATTTCATTTATTAAATTGTTTTAATAATAACATACGTATACACGTATAAGTATGGAAATTATTTTCACAAATTATCTAAGGATTTTTTCTATTACGTATCCTTACATATCATATAATTACATATCGATATCGTAGAAATTATTACGATAATCTAAAAAAAATTACTCTCTCTCTCTCTCTTTTGCTTTTAATGATCCCGTGTAAAAAAAAAGACCAAAAAAGATAAAGAAAATAGAAAAAAAAAAAAAAAGCGAAGAAGCCTCGGAAATAAGTAAATCCCTTAAAGGTCGTACTTTTCTCTGAGAGAAAAACTGTAAGAGAAATAAAAGAAAGAATGAAAGAAAAGAAGAAAGAAAAAAGGAGAGAAAGAACGAAAAAAAGAAAGAAAGAAAGAAGGAAAGAATGAAGGAAAGAATGAAGGAAAGAAAGAACGAAAGAGAAATAGTAGGATGAAAAGGTTGCGGTGTTACGAGCTAATTACCATTGTTGATTCTAACCGCGAGATGGAAACCTCACGAGCAGGCGTTCAAGTGCCCCGCGACTTTTCTTCCGCTTTCGCGCTTCCTTTCGCTTCGAATTCGTTTCTCTCCGTATAAAGTCGAGGGGTCGTTTGACTTATTAAGCGCAATCTTGAGGCGAAACGAATGTTAACGTAAATTGTAACACTTTCTTTAATCTATTTAACTCATCCTTTCTGTAACGCGAACGCGTTGTCTCTGTTTCTTTCTTTCTCTCTTTTCCTCTTTTTCTCCTTTTTTCTCCTTTTTTATTTCGATCATCCTTTTCTCTTTTCTTTTTCTTTTTATTTTCTCCGTATAAAAAGAGATATGTATATTTGTATGTATTAAAAAAAAAAAAAAAGAAGAAGAAAGGAAAAGAAAAATGGGAACAAAATTCTCCATCGTGTAAAATTATTCTTAAATTTCTACGCTTCCAGCTAATAAAAGCTAATTATCTCGGGATTCTCTTACGTTTAATTAAATTCATTTTCAGAATACAAAAGTGTTCTCTCTCTCTCTCTCTCTCTTTTTCTCCTACACACACACACACACACACACACACACACGTGTATATATATGTATATAAATATATAATATATATATGTAATATATATATATGTATATATATACACACACACATAAAGTTAGATATAAAGATTCTTTGAAATCCTTAAAATGCGAGCAGGGTCGTATCGTGAAAAATCCAAAAGGCGACGAGAGTTCGCATACGAGGGAATATCAAAAGAAAGGTGGAAACATCTCTCGTGTCGGCATCCACTTTGCTTACGGCGGGTAGGTATGTAGAAGGAAACGGTTAGAAAAAGGCGGGGAGTCGTAGAGAAAGCGTTTCCGCGAGAAGAGCTGTGATTCTAGAAGCGGGAAGGAAAACATAACGTATAAAAGGGAACACGCGAAGTAAGCCACTTTTCAGGCGCCTAGGAAGCTAGGAAAAGTCTCTCTCCACCTCTCTCTCTTTCTCTTTCTCATTCATATTCTTATTTCGTGTGTGTATGTGTGCGTGTTTGTGCGTGAACATAGACCGGAACGTAGTCGCGCGCCTACGCTCCCGCCTTTTTGTCTCCTGACAAATCTCTGGAACTTTATTTCGAGCTTTCTCTCTCTCTCTCTCTCTCTCTCTCTCTCTCTCTCTGTCTCTCTCTCTCTCTGTCTCTCTTTCTGTTTCTTTCTTTCTAACCAACTAGAAACGTTTCAGTTCCAGAGAAAAGAAAAGAGGTAGGAGTAAAAGTGGTAAGAAGGGAGAAGAAGGAAAAGAAGGAGAAGAAGGAGGAGGAGGAGGAGGAAGGCGGGTTAATGCTATTTGTCTCGCGGTTGCTCTCCGAGGGAGAAGATCGTTCGAATTCCTCGCGATGCAAGGAAAAAGCGATACGAAAACTCTTGCCGAATTCTACGAAAGCCCTATTCTACTCGCTCGCACTCTTTTCTACTTTCTTTTCCTCTCATCTTCTTTTACGCGTATCCGTTCACAGAACGTCGTTTGCTTTCCCGCTTTTCCCGTTTCCGATCGTACCCTTACGACTTTTCGACGACTGGAAGAAAGAAAGAAAGAAAAAGTGAGACATAGACGAGAGAGAGAAAGAGAAAAGAAAAATAATGGATTGAATTCGAGGAGAATGATCGATCGTTAGAAAATTTTACTGAGTATATTTACTTATACTTTAACCAATACTTTATAATATCCGTTACATTTCATTCGATATCTTTCTTTGTCTTGTATCTTTACAGAGAAAAAAGAGAGAGAGAGAGAGAAAAAGAAGAGAACGATCTCTTCGTAATCGAGCAATGTTTTTTTTTTTTCTTTAATTTTTAAATCCGATCGATCCCTTCTTATTTTGATTAAACACATCTTGTTCAAGTTTAACGATTATTAAGCTTTTTTACGTACTTATTATTAACCCTCGCTAGAGTGTTTGATCGTGAAATGTCGGCGATCGGAGAAAATACAAATCGAGTTGTAATTTTCAATTAACGATCCAACCGAAGAACCATGGCCGCATATCTCTCGATGAAGCTTCATAAAATCGCTCATAAAATCTACCGTTGGATCTGTTTTTTCTTTCTCTCTCCCTCATCCCTCTTCTCCTCCCTTCTCCCTTCTCTCTCTCTCTCTCTCTCTCTCTCCCTCCCTCTCTCTCTCTTTCTATTTTCTCTTTTTTTTTTTTATCCCTGGAGAACTGCCAACAACGAGCTTGGAAGAGCTCGTGAAACTAATGACGTGCCGGATTCGAAACACCGAGTTATTATGGCCATTAAAATCTTTGTTGCAATTGCGTTCGAAAGTTTCTCTTCGAGGACTCTTTCTATATCTCTCTCTCATACTCATTCGGGAAAAAACTGTTTTGTCGCTACAAAAGAGCGAGAATGAGAGCGAGAGCGAAAGAGAAAAAAGGAGGAAGAGAAAGAGAAAGAGAAAGACAGAGAGAGAGGGAGGGAGGGAGAGAAAGAAAGAAAGAGAGAGTCATAAACGTGTCTTCTGTCATTAAAAAATTTGAAATCGTGCTTTTTTAAATCTCCTTGGCTACGTAGCTTTTCCGAACATGTTCATCTCGTGCGCTTAATTTACGGTTCATAAAGCGCGAGAGTAGTCGTGCTAATGAAATATAATTGATATCGCGCAAAGAGCGTGCGCGCGCAATCACACATACACATATATGTAAAGAGAGAAAGAGAGAGAAAAAAGAGAGAGAGACCTACATCCGCTATAATTATAACGAACATAGCGACGTTATCCCTGTCGTAAATATCGATCAAATCTTTAATTGGTAATTTAATTAATCACTTTGCCAACTAATTTGCCAAACACCATACATATGTAGGTACTTACGTGCGTTCGCCGTTCATCGTTTCGCTTTATAACCTGTTTCAATTTGTTAAATGTTTGTTCTATGAAAATTATATCGACGTACGTGATTACCATTAGTACGAAGTAAATTAGAAAAAAAGAAAATAATTCTTGGAATTTGTAGGGATATCTTGTAAATACATATAATCTATTCAATGGATCCTTGTCGAGCGTATCAACACAGCGTGTCCTTTGAAACTAGAACGACCTATACGAGTATAAACATGTTATGTATAATAAAAGGGACCGAGACGGCTTTTTAAAACTTTCTAACATATTACGTGTAACTCTTAAGAAGGAAACAACTCGTCCCACTTTTGGATGGAACATCCTTCGTACATTGGAATTTATATGTATGTAAGTATATTACGTGTATCTATATGCATATATATATATATATACACATACACACATACCGAGCGATAGCAAAGGAAAAAACGTAAGCGAACGAACCAAGTGAAAATTCCATTTTTTGCATCTACATTATCCGAGGATAAGAAAGTACCCGATAAAGACTCTCTTCCTTCCTCTCTCTCTTTCTTTCTCTCTTTCTCTCTCTCTCTCTCTTAATGTTTCTTACTCTCTCTCTTGGACGATGAAATAACGCAAATAGAAAGTCGAGATTCAAAGCGACGCCCTACTGAAATTAAAATAGTACGTCTCAATGTAGCAAGGATTATTTCGTAAGTAGGTATTTTAAGGACTTATTTAACGTTCTCGCGCCTCTTGTAATCCAACTGATAACGTGAGAACCACCGCGTGTTATGCAAAAAGGATTATCGTTTCTCTTTCTCTCCCTTCTCTCTATCTCCTTTTTTCGTTTCTCTTTTCTTCTATTTTTCATCATTTTCTTTCTCTTTCTCTAACCTTGTCACTTCGTAAAAATGTTTCTCTATTTCTATTTCTCTCCCTCTCTCCATTTCTCGAATTTATATAATATTTGACGATACATATAAAAAAGCAAATGGAATATTTCATATTTCAACGTGGAAAAATGATGAAAAAATATTTCTAACAAAATCGTAACGTTCGTGGAAATGTCTTTTATGCAACAATTTTTGCGATGTTAACGCGTTTGTAATTTCAGTGAAAGATAGAAGAGTGACGAGATGACATTGAAATTTAAGAAATTTTTTACTAGTTCTTTTCTTTCTTGTTTTTTTTTTTTTTTTTCTTTAGTTTTCTTTTTATCCGAAGACGGATAAAAGAATATCGCATGGGTGAAAAAAGTTTCTAAGTCTGTAAAAAGATCGTAAGGCGATCTTCAAAATCATTTAAATTAATTTTTAACAATTCGTCAAACTAAAAAAGCTTTTAAAAAAACGGATCTAATTATATTCACCTAAAGAATGAATTTCGAAAAAGAGTGATCGTAATTTAGAATCGTCTAAGATTATTGTCTAGGAGCCATCTTGTTTCAAGAGGATTAAAATTTTCACGAGAATCTTTGTAAACTGAAGGTAACAAAAGAGAAGATCTGAAGACAGAAAGAGAGAGAGAGAGAGAGAGAGAAAGAGATTTGTAAACAAAAATTTCTTATATATTTTCGCTTCTTTAAAAGGTTATATTTCATTATCATAACATCAAAAGATATCAACAATCGTCATCACGAGTTCTCAGAAGACACGAAGGTGAAAGATATTTATCAAAATGGAAATAGGGGTGAGTAGTTAAACGTTATACTTATAAATCCACAAACAGCTCGGGAATTCGCGTAGTCATCTTGAACGTTCGCACGAAAGAATTGTGAAACGATTCGGACGGTCGGAAAAAAGAACTTGGATCGTATCCCATCTTCTTCTACGAGTCGAATGACGCAAGATATTGGCGGTGGTGCAATCACAACGACGAAGACGATGAAGATTTTTTCTCCCTTCCCTCTCTTACGAAATGACATAAGAGTTCGATCGTAGTGTGTTGTTTTTTTCCACGATTGACGATTAACTATACGATCTACGTATTTATGCATAATTGATTTATTATTTTTCGCGAGTCTTTTTAATACGTTATTTTTTTTGCTATACGAAAGAAAAAAAATGTGTGCGTGTGCGTGTGCATGTGTGTATTTTACGCATTCTCGTTAATTAATATTTACGTATAGATATGTGTGTGTGTGTGTGTGTGTATGGATATAGGTATAAAAAAAATTTGCAACAAAACGTAGCACTCTCACAAATTGCTATCCCTTTTATTTGCGTTTCTGTATTTGATCGTAAATCATTTAAAATGATCGAATTCGTTCCTTTTCATGGAACGTTGGCATACGTTAAATTCGTCCACCCAAATAAATAAATAAATTCTACTATACCGTACACACTGAATACAAAAGGCGGACATCCATTTGCATAAAATCGTCGACGTTGGACGTACTTTTTACCGTGTGTGTTCAACTATAGCTCGAACCTTTCAAATCATTCTAAACGTTTTTCAATGCATCTATACCCATTCTAAATACATATGTGAAAAGTAGCTCCGAAGTGCAATCTCGATTAAACAAATATCTACGTTCTATACTGATATACTGATATAGTGATTGATACCGAACTGATGACGATAAAACTATAATTTAAAGATTTATTCGTATCGATACTGTATCAATTTATCTGATGGATCGAAAAGTGAAAAAAAGAAAAAAGGAAAAAAAGAAAAAAGAAAAAAATAGAGTTTTTCGGAGGCACAGAGAAATTGAAAATTTGTCTCGAAATTTTTACACAAGTGTAGATGTGTGTATTACGAAAAAAAAAATTAACGTACAAGTATTTTTCAATTTGAAATAATATCAATTTTTGTTCGATATATTAACACGTTTTTCTAACTTTTCAAATATAAATTTCTCCCTTTTCTATTGTCAATCCATATCTTTCTCTCTCTCTCTTTCTCTATCTCTTTTTTCTGTCTTGCACATTTTTGTGGGTCATTTTTTTAATAAAATATTCTTTCGAGATAAAACATTCAGCAAGTTGGAAAATATTAGCCATTTTCCGGATGGGTCCTTAAAATAAAAAAAAAAAAAAACTCGTAAAATTCCTATGGATACATACATACATACATACATATTACACGTGGACGTCATTCGAGGTTGCTTTTGTTAAGGCACCCACGCAAAGTCAATCTCAAACGACACAGCTTTTCCCTCGCGCCTTCTCATTTCTTTTTTTTTTCTTTTTCCCCGAAGGTACTTACTCTCTGAAAAGAATCACGGATTAATATACTTTTCCCGAGACTCTCGTCATTGCATCTTTGGGTTTATGACGAGGGTAGGAACGAAGGAAGAGAAGGAAAAAAACAAGAATGAAAAAAAAAAGAAAAGACGAAAAAGAGAATCGAGAATTTCGTTCGATAAAGCAAACCTTGATTAAAACTAAAATAATACGGTCAAAGCGGATTCTAAATACCATGAGATGCGCATAGTTCCTTGTAAGCAATAAGAAAACTCTCTTCAATTTTTGCTTTATCAATAATGTAATCGGAAGGACAACGTTTTAAAGGACAAAAGAATAACAAAAAAAAAGGAAAAAAAAACAAAACAGAACTTGATAACATTGGAATCACGCCGGAATCGATTCCAAACGAATCATTTTCATTCATCGATAGAGATAAAATAAGTGAACCATCGTCATTTCTGTGGAAAAAAAAAATCTCTCGTCGCAGCTGTGACTCTTTTATATCGGCATCTCTTCGTCGTATTTCCATTTCGATCTTGTCATTTCGATCGATTCGATAAATATAAAGGGTAACGAGCTAACATCTTTTGGCAATAATTTTTGAAAGTCTAAACGGTTCGGAATTAACAAATTTTTTTTAAGACTAACTCTCTTCCACCACCCCCTCCCTCTCTCTCTCTCTCTCTCTCTCTCTCTTTCTCAGCAAGTCGTGGTCGGGTATTGAACGCATAAATTACGTGAGCTTGAGCCAAAGTGGTGCGTTTGAAGTGCTTTCTTGTCGCGCCCCCTTTCCCCTTCTTCTTCTTCTTCTTCATCTACATCTTCTTCTTCTTCTTCTTCTTCTTCTTCTTCCTGCTTCGTCCTACCCTACCTCACTATCTTTCCCTCTTCCCTCACCGCAATGCACAGCGACGTTCCATCGACACTCAGGACATACTGGTCCTGTGTGTTCCTTCTTCTCGGGGCGCGGCTCGGTTCCGAACGTTCGCTCCACTTCGACGGGAATCCAAACTCACCGCCGCCGGATGGAATTAGTTGGTAGTTGTGATTTAGTTTTCCTACGGTTCACTACCCCCGAACCTCTAGCTACCCTCTTCGTCCTCATCCCTCTTACCTCATACCACTATCACAACCACCACCACTACCACTACCACTACCACTACTACTACTACTACTACTACTACCCGCCCGCCTCTCACCCTTCCTGACAAGCCTTTCTGCTGACTGGCGTTGCGGCGACGGCACCTAACCCCTTCGACGTTATCCCCGAGGAATTTCAATTTTCGTCAGGAGGACGAAGAGGAGCGAGCTCTTTCGCGAACAAGGATGCGAGAGAACCATCCTTCCTCCTTCTATCTCTCTCTCTCTCTCTCTCTCTTTCTTTCTCTTTCTCTCTTTCACCATCTATTTATCTATCTTTCTCTCTTTCTCTCTTTCTCTAGCGAACATCAGCAAGCCGCCGAGCAGCTCGTGAAATCGGAGACGAGCAAAGCGCTCCCCGGACTCGACGTCTGACAACTCGAAAATTGTAATAAAAGTCGGAATTCTCGGTCCTTCCTTTCCCTTCGAGCCGACCATGATCGATATTCTTCCGCTCGCTATATCCACCGAAATATCCCCTTTCTCTTGAGATTTGACTAAAGTCAACAACGACTCTCAGGTGATTATGTGACCGCGATGTTTCGGATATGTCGGTAGAGATTAGATATTATTGGCCTATGTAATCAAGGACGTTATTCATCGTTGTGATTGCGTTGCATTTCTTTGTTAAAGCTTTGCTCGCAACGAGAGATTGGATAACGAGAGTGTGTATCTATTAAAAAAAAGGAGAGAGAGAAAAGAAAGAAAAAAAAAAAAGAAAAATTTCCGAACAAATTTTCTCGTTGAAGGAATGCGGACAAAAAAAAAGAAAATATTGCAAGCCCGTAACTGTCAAGCCTCTCACGTTCGTGTAGATTTTGATATTACAGATCGAAACGAATTCGCTTTGAATCAATTCAAGCCTTTCTTTCGTTGTTGATGGGAGTGCCAGAGGTAGGTATGCCGGAAATTACGTCACGATGGCCAACCGTTTCTCATGGTTTCACTATATCGTTCTATTTCTTTCTCTTTTATCCATTTCCTCTCGAGCCACCTCTCTCTCTCTCTCTCTCTCTTTCTCTCTCTCTCTCTCTTCCTCTCTTCCTCTCTCTCTCTCCTTCCCACTCGATCGAGTGAAGATCGGCTCGATCTAGTTTATCGGAATTTAAATGTGGATATTTCGAGCACTGCCAATGTCGAACCATCTCTTTCTCTCTCTCTCTCTCTCTCTCTCTCTCTCTCTCTCTCTCTCTCTTTCTCTCTTTTCCTACTTACCCCACACCTTCTTTCTCAATTGCATACGTAAGAGTGCATCGAACGATCATGATATTTGCACGATGTAGTTTCCATAATCGAGTCCAGCTGTCGACGATAGAGATCCTCGTATTTCGATATTTCGAAACTCTTAACCGGCTACCTAGATATTACTATTAGAAATAAAAATTCTCTATTTAGGATGAGTAAGGAAATATAAATAAATAAGGATGTATATAAATCAATGAGTTTTCAGCGAAGAGAGCAGAAATCTCTTTGCGTATCCATCTATCCTACTTTCTACGTGATCGAGAAAAACATATATATATATATATATATATATATATATATATATACACGCCCACTCCAACCCACACACGGATACGCCTACACACTAGCACTGTGTTTGGAAAACACAGTAAACAAGAAAGAGTCGTCGAAAGAAATCGATCGTGCAAACGTCGAGATCGAAAAAAGAGAACGCCCAAAGAAGAAAATATCCGGTGGTTGAGGATAAGGGAAAGGGATAGCCAAATATTAGGGATCGGAGTTTGGCTTGGGCGAGAAGATGGTGGAAGAGGGGAGGAGAGAGAAAAGTAGAGAGAGCCCGCTGGGCTCTCTTGAAATTTATCGCATTTCGTCGTAAAGTAGATGCGCTTCCGGAATTCCATGATCGATGGTAAAAATGGCGCGTAACTTGTGAGCTATCGCAGAACTCTGTGGTACATCGTTGCGGCACGCGCAACGTTTTTTTTATTTATTACGACGGATATACGATAGAATCGCATTTTCTCTCTCTCTCTCTCTCTCTCTCTCTCTCTCTCTCTCTCTCTCTCTCTCTCTCTCTCTCTCTCTCTTTCTCTCTCATAGAATACAAACTACCAACGACCAACTAGAAAGTCTGAATGTTTTACAAACGACCTATCGAATATGGAGAAAATTAATTGTGATCGAAGAAGGAAGATAAATATAATAGTACTGCGATTTTATGTCTCCAAGAGATTCGAATGGAATAGAACGGAATGGAACGAAAGGAAACAACGTTGAGATCAAACGACGATTTATGATATCTCTGTGAGAAACAAAATGACGTCGATCCTCTTTTTCCTTTATTTATCGTTTTTATTATTCGTTCTTTGGAAAAGCTTTGTTTTTATTCGAACGAAAAATTTGAGATACTATCTAGGATATTTTTTTAATGATATTTTTCACTTTTTTGTATAACGTTATATATTATAATATATTATATATATATATATATATATATATATATATAATATATATTTGAAAAAATACTCGAGAAGATGCTCAACATTTCCCGATCTTTTTGCGTGATAAGATCTTTCAATCTTGTTTCTAAGTTGAATCTCGAAATAAAGAGATAAAAAGGATGTGGTAAGATGAACAACGATCATTCGAAAGCTACGAGAAAAAGACAGAGAAAAAGAAAGAGAAAGAAGTCGAGCGTAAAAAACGTACGTGAAAATCTTACGAATTTTCTCTCTCTCTACTTCCTCCTAGAATTCTCGTGAGATTCTTCAGAAAAGAGATCTCGTAGAATACAAAGGGGGAGACGTCTTGATCGATGAGAAAAGAAAAGTAAGCGATTATTGGGAGCGCATGCGGTTTACGCTTGACGTGAGTGAAACGAGAACACGCGAATGTCTATTTAAATAAATCGGGTTAAATAAAGAGCGTTTTAAATATACATAGATACGTATCTATGTGTGTATCGTAACTACGTACGATCGTAGAACTACGATCTATAAGATTAAGAAGAGGCTCTACGCGTTTTGCGAAACACTTTAAGTCAGAGAAAACGTTTCAAGGCAAAGTCGATTAAGAGAGAAGATATTCTCGTTAGTAAAGATATGTACTAGAAATATTTTTGTTTTATCGCAAACTCACCTAACGTTTCTTCTTTCTCTCGTTCTCTATCTCTCTCTTTCTTTCTCTCTAGATATACATATACACACACATATATATATGTATATTTATATATATATACATATACATATATTTATATATTCTTATCAGAATAACACGCAGAAATCGAAGTAGAAAGCATTAAAGTTCAACTCTGACCGAAAGATGAAACGAAAAGAAAAACGTTTGATCGTGATGAAACTAAAGTAAGATCACGATCAAAAACGGCAATGATCCAATAGTTCTCTCCTCTCTCTCCCGTCGAAAGCACTTATACGAACAAACGAGATACGCGTATCGGTACTTACGTATTGCACATATACATAATGACACAAAGTAAATATATATTACATGTATGAATAAAACTCCAGACGAGATAAATTCTTCGAGAACGAGAAAATGATTGACTATGACGAACTACGTACACGAGTCGATTCGATGCTCGATCGGATCGAGAAAGAAAAAAAAAAGAGAGAAAGAGAAAGAGAGAGAACAAAAAAATCGAACGCATATTCGCTTCGATACCTCGAACGTACATAGATCGCTTTCGTAGTGTCAATTATATTTAGCACGTTGGCACGTGATCTCACTGACTCACCACGGAACACCACGAGCATCTCGTTCTCGATGATCGTTCAAAGAAAGAAAAAGAAGGAGGGATAGATAGATAGAGATAGAAAGAGAAGGAAGAAGTTGGAAAGAGATGGAAAGATCGCGCACGAATCCGCTCGATGAATGCCTCGAACGGCTGTCATTGACTCACTAAATGCTCGACATAAACTCACGACTGCGTAACAGCGACGAGTGACCGAGGCCATGATCGATCTTCCTCGATCCTCCTACTGTGATTAATTCCTCAAATGTCCGCTCTTTTTTTTTTTCCTCTTTTCTTTTCTTTTTTCTTTTTTTTTTCCTTTTTTTTTCTTTGATTTTTCTCCTTCGACTTTTTTCAAATGCTAATTTCACCACGACTTTTCTTCCCTTCGAACGATTAGAATAACAAATTTCCTTCTAATTTACTTTTCCATTGTGCATACAATTATAATTGTATTATAATAATGCTGATGCATATGTACGCACGAGTGCATATATATGTATGTAGATATGTTTCTACCACATGTTGATCTTCTTCTTTCCTCCCTCTCCCTCTCTGTCGAATTTTCTTTATTCAACGTAAACATTATATACTTTCTTATACAAAATTTTTCATAATTAATTGTATTATAAAAATAATAAGATTTAGGTACATACGAGTATATATATATATATATATATATATATATATATATATATATATATATACGTAAATTTTCACATGTAATTTTCTTTCTCTCTCTCTCTCTCTCTCTCTTGCACGCGAATTTTCTCTTTCGTACTTTATTCAACGTTAGCAGATTATATATTTACTTAGTCGAAATTTTTCGAAGTTAAAATATTCATCGAACTCGTACAACCGAATTTCGCTATCTTCTCGTGATTTCAAGATTCCCATTCTACGATAGGAATACTCGCGCACGAGCGCTCCTGTTTGTTATTTACTCGGAGTTTCGAGGTAGCAGCTAATGATCCGAATCCAAGGAGCTTCGGGCTATGGACGACCGTCGCTATGTTGCAAACTTTGATCGCACATCCTTCGATACCTACTATCTCGTATCCTCCGGGTACCTCTTTGATGCCTTGAGAATATACGTATCTTAGCTTCGTCCAACATAGAATTAAATAACAATGACGTATATACATGAAAACGAACAGAAACGTAAAATTAACAAGAATCAAATCGATGTTGATATAATGAACATAGTAACGATATCAGATTGTACAACCTGAGTCGTTTATCGACCCTTACTTTTTTATTACGATCATCACCGTATAGAAACTAAATTGACCTACAGACTAACCAACCAACCGATCGACAAAACTATCATCAAATTTTATGACTTCGCAAACTTGAAACGAGCGTCCCGTCTATCGCAATCGTATGAAATCGAAGAATACGTTCCCCCTTGTTTTCTTGCATCCCTGACGTAAGTATTTCTGAATTGTATTTCATGAGAATGAGCCATCGAAGAAGAGATCGAAGAAAAAAGAAAAAAAGACAAAAAACGTTCGTTGTAACGTCACCTGAAGATTAGATCAACGAAATGAAAAATATAATTAACTGATTAATTAAATCGATTAGCACGAGAAAAAAAAACTTTAAGAAAGACCTCTACTTAAGCAGATAAGTTTTTTTCATTTTTTACTTACTCCTACAAGATGATTTTTCCTTGGAGAAAATTAACGTTAGGAAATAAAAATATGAAAAAAAAAGATGCTGAATGATATCAAAGATATAGATCATAGATATTAATCGTTAATGAGATAACATACTTCGGCCTATCTCGATAGACAACGTGAGCAAAGGATGGAAAAAGGTTTGAGAAAAAAAGATAGATAGTTAAGAGGGAGAGAGAAACGCAAACATAATTGCTAATTGTGAGATAATCGATTTATAGTTATTAACGCAATAATGGCAACATTGGAACTAACCATTTGCATATTCATGTTGGAAAAGTCGGCTATATCTACTCACGGCCGCCACCCTTTACGAACTCTCTGAAAACCCTTCAACCCAACTTTGCCACCCTTTTGCGGCATGACAACGACAACGACAACGACAACGACAACGACCACGACAACGACAACGACTACGACAACGACAACGACAAACGCAACGATGACGACGACACGTCGTTACTAAGAACGAAATGCAAAAAGCTCATGCTGTCGTTATGACGCCTACGAAAAAGAAATCCACGAAGAAGAGAGAAACCTTCCAGCTTCTCCTCCCTCTACTCTTTACCCCCTACCTCCTACCCTCTTACCTCCCTCCACCCTTTACCACGAGCCTTGGCTGTATACGTGACTATATACGCGTCGTAAAGGTTTTATGGAGTCGGAGTAATGTTTCTGACTGCGTTGTAATCGGAAGGAAACGATGCCTGCGTGAAAACGGGAATGATGCATCGTAATGTCGTGCTAAAGAATTCAATTAAATCGTAAGAATAAGAAATATATATATATATAAAAAAAAAAAGAGAGAGAGAGACAGGACAAGAAAATATACATATAAAGAAAATGTACGTACGTATTCAAATTGTTAATTGTTAAAAATAACAATATGTCGTCTTTAGAAGAATCGAAAGATACGTAAGAAAATATTGATGAATTATTTCTATGACACATCGTTAGTCATTGTATGTATACATATATGTGTATATTTATATCTTCTAAAGGTCTAGGATTGTTTCCAAAAGACGCAACACACAGTCTTCTTAATCGGCCTGTCGCGATTGGATAAGTATATACATACATACATACATTCGTTAGAGTAAAACACGTGCTCATAGTAGTATGTCAAGCTTCGTACGTCTCTTGGCTCAGCAATGTTCTCCTACAGCCTCCAGGAGGAGGGCTTGTCAAAAGACAGCTGTCTCTCGTCGTAGGAAACCTCAGGGACACAGACTCTCTCTCCATGGGGTCCACGTTCCAGGACCGTAATTAGAAACGACGATTCTCCCCTTCTTAGCGCGACTCGCCAACTTTTTGTCAGAATGTATTCATCTGTTTAACGTTACTTCGTGATAAATTAAATGAGATATTATTATTATTATTGTCTGTCGTCGTAATGTTTGTACGCTTAGTGGTAAAATATTTCACTAATCGAACGACATTTATATATTTTTTCTTTCAATATGAGCAGATCGTAAAATATATTATGAAACAATTAATGCCGATTGGAATCCATAAGATAATTCCAATCAAGAATCAATCGATCGATCAAAGTCGTGTCTTTCATTCAACATAGGACTTAATATCTTGAGATCGTAAAATCATTGATATCTTCCTATCGCATTAATCGTTTACATAATGAACCACGAAACCGCGAGTCGAGAGGCACGATCGATTCTATAAAGCGTGGTTATGGTTATTATAGTACACGTAGCTTTGGTACTAAATAATAATCTTCCAAAATAACCGCTCCGATAACCATAGTTTATGATATTCGTTAATTGACAATCGCATCTGTTAATGATACTACCGATGTTTTCCAGATTGCGATATAAATGGAAAAGGATCTTAACGATTTTATCGATAATCACGATCACGCTTGATCCGATCTACATAGAAAAAATATTTATTCTGTCTCAACGCATGCGTCTTTTTCGATGAAATTTATAAAGAACTCGTCGGGAGGACTTCGTTAGGATGGAAAAGGAAAAATCTCATTTCCTTCTTCCACCCATTATCCTCCGCTTCGTTTATTAATCGTAACGTAAACTTGTACTCTTCGAAAATCGTCAAGAAGTTTAGAACGAGAAATAATTTATATCTCTTTCTCTCCCTCTCTCTCTCTCTCTCTCTCTCGCTCTCTCCCTCTCTCTCTCTCTCTCTCTCTCTCTCTCTCTCTCTCTCTCTCTCTCTCTCTCTCTCTCTCTCTCTCTCTCTCCCTCCCTCCCTCTTTCTTTCACTTGAGAAAGCAGGACGAAGCTCTTAAGAAGAAGTACGTCGTTGCGCCAACGTAAGAAGACCGTAATTATTTAGCTCGTAACGTTCGCTCTTATGAATTATGAGATTGTTTATAAAGAGGATAAGGATAAAAAGGGAAAAGAAAGAGAGAGAGAAAAAAAAGAAAAAGAAGAAAAAAAAGATGGGTCGTGGGCGATTTTAACGACGATTAAACGTGTTCCTTTCTTTTTCTTTCTTTTTTAATTTCTATTCTATCTCTCTTTCTCCATTGTTACAGTGCCATGCGCGTCCTGCTGTCGAAATTACCGAGGCCGTGGATCGTCGACGAGAAAAAGGACGATGGATACACGGCTCTTCATCTAGCAGCTCTGAACAATCACGTCGAAGTTGCCGAACAATTGGCACGCGCTGGAAAAGCCGATCTGGATTTGCAAAATGTGAATTTGCAGACCGCTCTACATCTCGCCGTTGAACGACAGCATACACAAATCGTTCGAGTACGTATAAGAGGATAATAATTCTAATAATTCTCTAATAGAAAATAAATGAATAATCGTTAGATACCCGTAGAAATTATTTATTAATAAATTTATAAATTCGTATACGTATAACGTTATCCGATAATTCCGATTATCGTTTCATTCTATGAATATTTTTCTTTGAATATCCTGTTTTTTTCAGGCGCGAGCACGTTTACGATAATAAATAATTACTTTGCCAGAAATGAAATGATTTTCAGCGTTGAATTCCAACGATGATCGTTCTTACAGTTATTGGTTAGAGAAGGTGCGAATTTGAACGTGGCCGATAAGGACGGTGACACGCCCCTTCACGAAGCTCTGAGGCATCACACTTTGTCGCAGCTGCGACAGCTGCAGGACGTGCAAGACGTCGGCCGTCTTCTAATGGGTCTTGGTGCTCAGGGTCAGGACAAGAAAAGTAGTTCCTTCATCGCTTGCTTCCTGGCAGCTCATGGTGCCGATCTAGAATTGAAGAATAAAAAGGGCCAAACACCCTTGGATCTATGTCCCGATCCAAATCTTTGTAAAACTTTGACAACGTGTCACAAAGACAAGGAATCGTCAGTATCGTTTATCGTACTTTTTTTATTTATCTTTTATTTTGTCTTTTTCTTTTTCCTTTTTTCTTTTTTTTTTTTTTTTGAAATACCAAAAATCAATGTCAATAGAACGATATAGAACATAGGTAATGAGTAATTTGTTAAAAAAAATTTCTTCCTCTGACTTTTTATAACGATCCTTTATCCTTAGGCACGACATCGAAACCGCAGCACCATCGGCAGCAATCGACGAATGTCTGGTTTGCACCGATGGAAAACGCGAAATGCTTTTCAGCCCTTGCGGACATGTCGCCTGTTGCAACGTTTGTGCACCAAGAGTGAAAAAATGTCTGATCTGTAGAGAAAATATTCTTTCGAAATTGAAGGTAAACGATATAAGTTCGAGATCTTAATATTGGAATTACATCGAGATATCTTTGTAACGATGACGTTATAATTGTCAACAGATCGAGGAATGCGTTGTTTGCTCCGATCGCAAGGCCAATATCCTGTTCCGTCCGTGCGGTCACATGTGCGCCTGCGAGAGTTGTGCTGCCTTGATGAAAAAATGTGTTCAATGTAGAACACAAATTCAACATATGGTACCGCTCTCAATTTGCTGCGGTGGAGGAGGTGATGTCACTTACGTTAAGGGGTGCAATGCCTCAGGTACAAAGATTGCTTTGGCCAGAGCGTTCTTGCAACCATTATTTCCCTTATTAATTAAACTCATTTTATTAAATCGTTAACATCATCAATTCGAAACATACGTAATTTAACTGTACGTTTGTACAAGTATTGTAAAAGACAAGAAAAAAAAAGAATTTGATTTATGTCCCTGGTAACAAACGTGAAGAAAATCGAGGAAACGTGTTAGGATCGTCAAACGAATTGGTTTTATATTTGAAGGAACTATATCCGAGGTAAAAGCTGATGTAGAAGAAGAACCAGTGCCAATACCGACCGCCAATACCAATACTAATACCAGTGGAGGGGAGGCTCTTTTGATGAACAATGGAAGTCGAGACACGTCTCACAGCGATATTCAAAAGCTTCAACAGCAATTGCAAGATATCAAAGAGCAAGTCCGTTTCTCTTTAATATTTTCCTTGCCATTCATTATCCTTCTGATAAATAATATTTTGATAGGATAATCGAGAAAAGATATAACATGTAGGTGGGGATTTTGATAATTTTTTTTTTAATTTCTTTTTCTCTTTTCTTTTCAGACAATGTGTCCCGTTTGTTTGGATCGTTTAAAAAATATGATCTTCCTCTGTGGACATGGCACTTGCCAAATGTGTGGCGATCGTATGTCGGAGTGTCCAATATGTCGCAAAGCCGTAGACAAACGTATTTTGCTCTATTGAAGAGACTGACCGTTAGTTCGAATTAGACTATCGGAATAATAATTATCTAATAACGTAGTAATTCCTTATTGCGCATCATAATAACGCCTGGGATCATAACGACCGCGAACTTTCCCATTCCCGTCATCGCGATGGTCCTATTAATTGCATGTTCATTATTGAGAAGTATGTATACACGATCGTAAAATTTACATTACAGCGTACATCGTATAGGACTTTAGCAAAGAACAGTGAATAATAAAAAGTATAAATGTTTAGTATTACGAAACAACGCATAACTTTCGACTAAGTACGCATAACTTTCGAGTCTTATAAAAATGTTTATTCGCTTTTCAAATGATGCCATGAATATTAGTAGGATCGAATATTTACGTAGCAGCCAATTTGGCAATAGATTTAATAGAGTGATAATAGTGGTTTTGAGAATTAATTATAGATCGATTAATATTAATTATTCGAAAGAACAACTAACAAGAAATAGATTTTTATTGATTAATGAAAATCAGAAATAACTTTACTTTTAGTTTATATATATATATATATATATGTATATATATATATATATATATATATATATATATATATATATAATAATTAGCATTATTAATAAACATTATTAAATACTTTTAATTACCATGATTTTTACTGGAGAATACATAAATGATTACGAAGGAATAGGTCACCATGTTTCAATTAAGAAGGCTATAATCATCACGTTGTTATTATTCATATGTATGTAGTATTTGTTGTTGATACAAGAGAACTATATACTTAAATACAAGTACTTCTTATATTACTTAATACTTCCGTATATTAGTAATACGTACGACAACTGCCTTGTTTACATTTTTCATGTTTAATTGTTAGCAATAATCATTTATAGATTGAACGTTTGAAAAACAGAAATGATCTTTCTATATCTTACCTGTTAAATGAGAATAAATGCTTAGTATGTATGTTCCTAATACACATCACTAATTTGATAAATATACTTTTATGTAGAAAACAATTGAGAAGCTATTATATAAAAAAAATATTTCTTGGTAAATATATTTTATTGCAATTGCGCATAAAATACTCTTCATCGTCGGTTTATGTCTTTTATATATATATATATTTATGTATATATATATATATATATATATATATATATATATATATATATATATTATACACACATACACAAATTTATGAATATGCATGCATTAAGTTACAAATATTGTTATTATCTTAAAAAGAACTTCTTTGTCAAAATAATAACAATTCTTGTTTATTATAGTAAATTTTACTATTATATTTAAATAGAACTTTATAATTACATAATATGAAATTATGTTAATCAATTGCATTAATAATATAATCAATATTTAGATGAAACTTGTAGAATATCAGAATCATATATAACAATATTATTGTCAGAAATGTGATAGTAATTGTCAATGACGAAGAGTCTTCTTCTTGACAAAGCTTGTTCTACCGAAACTTGTAAACATTATCATTATTTTCAATATATTTTAATATGTGTTTAGTTTATTATATATATATGGAATTATATAGCGTGATACAACTCCAATATTATGATATTTTAGCAAGGTAATTTCATAAAGAAAAAAATTAAAATATCAAGGAACAGAATGATATGATAATAATGAGAGAATTTATGAATAATATATTCGCTCTTCCATTTTTTTCTTTCATTCTTATAATCTGTTTATATGTCCTTAAAATAATGATTATGGCGCAAAAATATGAGACTTCATAATCTCTAGCAAAAATATAAATTGCTGCCAACTCAGTTATAAACAATAAATTGTCTTTGTGTAATACAATATAATTCCAAAAAAGAGCCTCATGATAGCACACAATTATTATTATTATTATTATTATTATTATTATTATTATTATTATTATTATTATTATTATTATTATTATTATTATTATTATTATTATTATTATTATTAATACTATTATCATTATTATTACTATTATTATTATTTTATTATTATTATTATTATTATTATTATATTATTTTATATATATATACACATATATATATAGATCACGTTAACATATATTGTACTATTATAAAATACAAAATTGCCAAATAAATGCCTTTTGAAGAATATTCAACGTAATATATTAAAAAATATATAAACTAAATGAAAATTTTCCTTAATCAGATTTTTTTTTTTTTAGCAACAAATGACTAAAATATAATAATTAGGATAAAAACAATCTTCAATATAAAGTATTATGAAAAATTATTTATTTTCATCAAGGGTAGGAGAATGATTTTACATAGATGAAGCCATTAGTTACGTCAACTGAATGTACAAAATTTGTTATTAGATAAATAGTCTCTAAAGGACGCGCGACAAAGAAAGTATTAATATGTATATCGCATTAATATGCTCCTCCAAAAAACATATTTTCCAGTCACGTAGCATCTTTGAGCACATACGATCTTTTGATCTCTGTGAAATACTACAAAATGACAACTTGTATAAAATCCTTCTATGTATCGGTTTAATCCATCTACGATAATAACGGCACTTAATAAATTAGACCGAATACAGAGAGAAGAACTATTGTCAAAAAAACAGTATTACAAATTCGCAGTATATATATATATATATATATATATATATATATATATTTATTTATTTATATATATATTATGCATGATATTAGAGAGATTCATTAAAGATGCCTCTCTTAGAGAGATTCAAACAGATGCCTGTTTTTATCAGGAAAAAATAATATGCATCCAGTTGGCAGTAAAAAAAAAAAAATCGACTTGTTCATCTAAATGAATTACTAAATAATTTACTAAAAAGAAGAAACATTGTAGGGCATGTGCGTAAACGTAATTCACAAAATTTGCTATTATATTAAATATTTTCTTATATTATTTACCTCAAGATCATCTCCCTTTCACGTGTTTCGAATTATTTTTCATATTTGATAGCATGAAACAATTAAGGCTGCTTTAATGTTACACAACTTCGAGAATTTTTCTTCAATCGATAACTATCCAGCATAACTATCGATTGCTGTTTTTCATTATCATATTTTGCGACCCATCCTACATCGAAATTTTGCGTTAGTATTATTAATAGAAGTAACTTAGAAAAAAAAAATATATAAGACACGATGTAATCGATGTATAGTAATATTTGCATATTACAATATATTAATTACGAAGGATGATCAAACGAATGTTCTCTGTTATATTTTTTTACAGCAAGGTTGTTAATAATTTTCTTTTTATTATAAGCTTTAGAACGATAAAAACCGACTACGCTTAAGCTAAAACGTAGCATTTTGTGCTACTTGTTTATTATATGAAATAGAAGGCAACTATATTATATTGATCATAATTATTCATCTTGATATACATGATTAAATTGTAAGAATATATCTTCAAGCTGCCTAATTAGAAATTTTAATCTAATCTTCCTAAAAGTATGAAATAATTAAAAGTCAAATAGGTCTCGTCGATTATTATGCAATAGATGCAATCTTAAACATAAATAGAAGAAATAAATAAAATAGTACCGAATGTCACGGTATATACATATACACAGAGTTAGGTACTTAATACAAAATACTTCAGTATCTTCATTGTTGGCAAGATGTGAAGATGTTTCAAGTACCCTATCCGACAGACGATAAGTTAAGCATTATTCGTGTACACTTTGACCTTTTGGTTATGATAAAATTAATATATTGCAGATTCCTATATTTTTTTTTCGGTAGATGGATCGCAAAAAAATAAACAAAAAAAATATTTATTCTTTTAACATTCAGATGATGAATTTAAATTCGGTGGAGACATTTTCTTGGTTTGTGTAAGACGATCTAACTCCGCTGCCGCATCATTGCACATTGTTGCTTTATCTACAGGTGTACTATCTAAAATATATAACCATGTTTCATTAGTACATTATGTCAAATAATAACATATAATTGTAACTAACTACGCACCAAGCTTAACAGGACTCGCACCTATACTTCCTGGTGATCCTGGCACACCCGGTGGTGTAGCAGTCTTTTTATAAAGAAGAGAGTTGAAGAAATTAGCTAATACACCTTCTCCGGCGGCAGCAGTACCAGTACCTTTGGAATCCAATTTCTTGTTCGGTGATGCAACCTATTCATGAGAAATTTAGTGCCTGTACTTAAAGAAACTATGTATGATCTTATGCTCATGAATAACAGATTATACCACATGGATTAGAACATGCTTTTGAACGTTAACTGCAATAAGCTCATGATGATCCTATTTCATGTTGCTGAGATGCAAACAGCAAGGATTCTTGAACATTAAATAATACAAACATAAGAAAACATCGGTGTGTATGTGTGTGTGTGAATCGATAAAAAATATGATATGTACTATAAATTTATATATGAGACACTGTTAGTCCTTATTTATCAAATGACATAAGCAATATTTAATGACAAGAATTTTAAATCTCTTTACAATGAATACAAATATAAACATAGAAATATTAGGTAAAGTACATGGATTTAATGAAGGAAAGCATAAACTGTAAAAAAAAGGGTTGCACATATAAAACTAGACAAGGTAACTTCATGAAAAAGCATTATGTAATGATAATGCTAAACACAAACACATTGGATTTTCTTAATACTTTCACAATCGTATTAGACCAATAATAAGTGTAATAAATTTTTGTTAAGCACGACGAAAAGGTATTTAAAACAAAAAATTAATCACTGTTTTTCACTTGATGAACAAGAATACATAGATAAGAACAAAAATCGATCCACCATATTATTTAAAAAATTGTGGCAATAACGTTACCACTATATGTAACTTCAGGGTCTTTAGTTAATGATATGCAAAACGAGGAGCATGCTCTAATTATAAATGGTACAACCTGTATAACTGGTCCGAGGCTTGCCTGGTTCCGTGTTGTAGGTGAACGTGTTGGATCTTTCAAGCCTGATGATGTAGCTTGCTGTCTTGCTAAAAATGCTTGTTCATCTTCCGCTTGAACTTCTACTTCTCTTGCTACACACTATAATTATATTTATCGATTTTATAGATTCCCATAGTTGATCATATCTTAATAATAATAATAATAATAATAATAATAATAATTAAATAGAAAATATACGCAAAAATTTACCTTTCTATTCGTTGCAGGTTGTGTAATAATATCGCGATAATAATCATTCGGTTTCATCGATTGTAAATTTTCATGAAGGATGCTGATCTTTTTCATATTATCCCAACCAGCAGGACTACGATATTTCAAAGATACATGTAACACTACAAAAATTGTTTTTTCAGATAAATATAAATACTTACATAAGAACTGCATCCTTTTCAACCACTAAAGCAGGTGTTCTGAAAGGTAATGAATAAATTCTATGTGTAAGGTATTTATACAATAGATCACAATTTTTATCTTCTTTTACTGATGTATAGAAAAGACCTGCACCATATTGCAAACAGAATCGCCTGATCCATTGTTGCATAAAATCAAAATCTTCATCTCTGAAAAGAGAAAATAGTATCATAACGAAATATTATATTTGTCTACAGAAAAAAAATATCTTAAATATATTTTTATAACTTAAATTTACTCTTACTTATAATCGTGTTCCTTTTCAAGGGTAGACATATAATCAGTTTTAGTTATAACCACAACAATGTCTAGGCCTAGATTGGTCGTAAGTACACCTTCTGGTAAAGGTAAATTATCAGTTGTTTCATCATCAAGATTACGACTAGTACGTCTCAAAGGACTTCCTGGGTCTAGTTCATCACCAGGTTCGGTATATTCTTGCCATTTTTTAATGTCTGATTAAACAAATCCGTTCATAAATCTACATATTGCCCAAATATTCTGTATACTCGGATTGATACAATATTATATATAATGAGAAACAACAATTACATTAATGGTAATGATTACTTACTTTGTTGCCTGCATCGTTGCCTAGAGTCATTATCTATAGATAATTTATCTACATGATCGCCTAACAAAGCAGCCCATGCCTGTAGTTGATCAAGTATCGCCCACGGTGTGGTCATTGCGGCTACTAACATAACAAGCGTATGTGGAAACCTTTCTGCGTTTAGTGCAAATCTTAGCAAATTAGCATGACCTGGATCACCATCCAAGACCCACACAGATAATCTCGTTTGATCTGAAAAAAAAAAGAAAAAGAAAAGAACAACATTTGTGTTACAAAATGTAATAACTTATCTTAGAAATAATGACTTTACAAAAAAATATAAATATCGTAAACCTACCATCTCTATAATCATCTCTTACATCGATATATGCAAATTCTAATCCGGAGCCCTTTTTTGGATCTTCCACTCCTTGTAATTTCGCGATAAGAGTTGTTTTTCCACTTTCGTTATCACCTAAAAATAGATTACAAAATTTTCAACATGCGTAAGAGTAAACTTATGATGTCATAATTACTTCTGGCTCTTGTGATGACACATAAAGAAGGCCAAATACTCGTGCAAATAAACTTCATGTTCTTTCTCACTCTTATACAGACACTTAGTATGCATTCTTATACACACTTAGCATGCACGACGCGTCGGCGTCAAACGTTACGTTTAAATATAATCAGCAAATTACAATTTACCTAAGACAAGGACATTCTTGTTCGATGGCAGTTTGTTATTCCCGCTATTCTGTACTTCTGCTAGAATAGAGGACCTGTAAAATATATTAATGGAAAACAGTTATTCCGAAACGGTTACTCCTCACTGAAACTTTTTGTGCTACGAACATGTGTAAAATATTTCGAGCATATGTACAAAAAAAAAAAATTATTAAAACTAACGATATGATAAATACATTAGAAATATTTCTCTATGATTAATCATTGAACGTACCACAAATTGTCTTTATTTTCTGGGTCTTCTTTCTTTTTCGATTGAAATCCATTACTTTGTGCCATCGTATCAATCATCGTCGCTGCCATTATCCATTTGACAGAAACGAAATGCACTATCGATTGTGCGCAGAAAGCGGGTGCGGTTCGTGACTAACTTTATTTCTTACCGATCGTCGCTTTTTCACGAGTACAACGAATGCGAAAATTATTTTAATAGAACATTCATCGTCTAATCCATTATGAACAAAAACTATTTTACTTCTCCATAAATATATGTATATGAATATGTGAGTAATCAACTTAATATATTATTCTCTATCGTTTCTCTCTACATTATCGGCAGTTCTGACATTAGTTTGTATCATTTCATAAAATAAATTATAGAGGGCATTCGATTGCAACCTAAAAATCAATCTTACCTAGAACATGTAGCATCTTATCAAATTTATAAACTTTGTTTATAACGAACGTGATAAAATTGTACGACGTTTTAAACCTTGAATTGTTACAATGTTAATCTCAAGAGGTGTAAATCTGTTAAAACACACGTCGAAACATGTGAAAAGAAAAAGTTCTGTAATGAATAACCAACCTGTTCGATTATCACATGGAGAGTAAGTACCGTTGAGTTACATAATATTTTATTAAGGTTATGTTAATTTTTGATTTGTGATTGATAAAAGTAAGGCTGTTCATCACCACTGATTTTATAATGGTTTACGTAAACAATGAAAATAGGCGTCATTTTTCACTGATTTTGATAAATAAGGTCTCATTTTAAAAACGAAAATTTCATCTAGGACCACGCTTTTTTAAATTTTTGAATAATCTTTATTTTCCTTAAAAAAAAAATTGTGTTAAAAATGGTATTTTTTCGAGAATGGTTTATACATAAGTAAATAGCTCTTTCAAAAATACGAAAAAGCGTGCTCCTAGATTAAACCTTTATCTTTGAAATGAGACCTTGTTCATTAAAATTGGTCAAGAATTACGCCTATTCTCATTGTTGGCGTAAATACTATTTTCGACATTTTTTGCAAAGAAATTTTGCACCGTGGCGCCTCTAGAAATTTGCGGCAAAAAGGAAGAAGCTCGTACCGCCACTACCGATTTTTATATCACGCTTAAATAGTGTTTCTGTATAATGATAGACTAGAAATCTAAATATTGTATGAACAAGCACATTGCAAGCATCTAAATTCATAATTCAAAAATCGTAGGTTCGAAACTAAAATAATATTAATTTATTCTTTTTTCCTTATTTAACAGTTTAGTAATGTGTTACTATCCAATCTCATATTTATTTCCTACATCGATGATCAACGTGAGTTTCGCGGTAATCTGTGCTAGATAGGACATAGCAGCGGTATGATTTAATTTAATGAGAAATGCATATAAAAAATATACATTTGTCGATTATTTTTGCCAGAACATCTTGTTTTTTATTGCAAACTTATATACTAATAATTATATGTGTCAATTATATTTATTATTTTTCATGCATTTATCGTGAAATAAATGCATACCGATATCGTATCTAGCGCGGAACTTTGCAAGACGGACATTACCAAAAAAAGATATAGGTATAAGAACTGTGCGAGTTCATATGCTACTAATCTACTTATTTTAATCTGCACGAAACCAATTGTTATGTCGTATGAGGGGTAACATCGATATAATAAACGGGGAATAGTAGTGGGAACAGTATTTCCCTCTTGCGCTTGTAGTTCATATTTTGTCCATACATGTCGCTGAAGTCACACACTCTTCGAGCGAAAGGTGATAAACAACCTTAAAGTTTTATGATTATTCCATCAGTCATATTCAAAATGAAAAAGATATCTATTTATCTATAATTCAGTAATCTTTAATACAATTATTATACGTATGTATAACAATTATATAATACGTATTTTTTTGTAAGTATTTGTTCTTTCTGTATATATCACTTTGTTATTTAAATGTCTCTTCTCGAATTTTAGATGGTCTTATAGAGAAATGAAACATGAACCAAATAAGTATTTTACATTAACAGCTGAGATTTTTGGTGGCATTGCATGGTGGTGGTTTTTATATAGAATGTGGCACGATTATCATCATCTGATTGTAAGTAATATAATATATTTTATAACTTGTAATAGTTATTAAAAATTCAATTAATGTGACTAAATGATATCTGACATATCATTAAAAAAATTATATTTTTTAATTGTTATTTCAATGTTATATGTTTAGGGACATTTTGAATATCCAGATCCATCAAAATGGACAGATGAAGAATTAGGAATACCAACCGATGATTGACTGATTGATCAATCATATGTTTCTGTAGATAATTTATGAGTTTCCTACTCTGGTAACAAATTTTTTGAGTAACAAGGTAAACCTTCGTCTAGCATTTTAAAATAGTAGGTATACTACTATAAAAATAAAGTGAAACTATCTGTAGTACAATTGTATAATATATTAATAAACTTGTACTACTTATAAAAGTTGCTATTATGAGCACTTTATTCAATAATATTTGTACACAAATCATATAAATCTAATTGTTATTAGATTGTATCTAATTAAAAGTCGACACAAAAATAGTAATAAAAAAAAATACATTTTTTTCAATTGTTGTATTTTACATACACGTATGTATACAACATTATTTAATTACATGTTGGCAGCTTAATAGAAACTGTTTTATTTTCAAGATATTCTTTTAAACCTTCTTCTCCCCTAAAACATATATTGTAATTATAATTCCTTATTTTAAAGATTTTAGTTTATTGATAACTTACAATTCACGCCCTATTCCTGATTTCTTATACCCGCCGAATGGTGTTTGTGGTGTTATAGCATCATAATGATTCACCCTAAATTAGGATACCATTTTATACACTATTCATTATTTTTCTTCATGCATATAGTAATTGTGAATTACTTTGTGCATGGACATAATAATATAATAATATATAGAAAATAGTAATATTGTGATTAAAAAAATTATTATTTTCTTACCAAACACTTCCAGCTTCCACTGCATTTGCAAATGTTATTGCTTTATCAATATTATTAGTTAATACACCAGCAGCGAGACCATACATGGTTTTATTAGCACGTTCAATAACTTCTTCCATAGTATCAAATTTCAAAATACATTGTACTGGACCAAAAATTTCTTCACTAGCAATTTTCATTTTATCCGTTACATGAGAAAAAACGGTTGGCTTTTTAACATAATTAGAATTTTAGATTTCAGAAAATTGAAATATAAACGGCAGAATATATAATAATTTTATAAAATAAAATATCAATACCTTTATAAAAAAGCCAACATTACCATAACGTTCACCACCTGTTTCCAACACAGCTCCTTCCTCTTTCCCAGAATTTATAAAATACAAAACTTTATTAAACATCTCTTCATCAATTTGTGGTCCCTGGTTTGTTTCAGAATTAAAGGGATCTCCGACCTTTATGTCAAGCGCTAAATGTTTTGCATGTTGTACAAATTCATCGTATATTTTTGAGTGTACAAACGTACGTGATCCTGCACAACAACTCTGGCCATGATTTGCAAATATAGCAGTATGGGCTATCGCAGCAGCTTTCTTAACTAAAATACTTTTATTTAATCTTTTTGTTCTTTTTATGAATTTAATTCATAAGATTTATATATGTATATATATATACTTGCCATCAAAGTCATCAAAGATAACAAGTGGACTTTTACCACCTAATTCAAGACTGACTCGTTTGAGATTACTTTTGGCAACTGCTTCCATAATAAGATGTCCAACCTAAAAAGAACGAAACGATATTTGATTGGAAAATTAAAGGATATTGTACGATACGATAAAAATACGATAATTACTTCAACTGATCCTGTGAAAGTAATTTTCTGAATATCTGGATGTTTAGCTATAGCAGCTCCTGCCGTTGGTCCATATCCTGTAATAACATTGACAACACCAGGTGGAAATCCTGCCTCTTTGATCAATGCTGCTGCATACAAAGCACTTAATGGAGTTTGTTCCGCTGGTTTCAGAACAATAGTACAACCTGCTGCTAAAGCCATAGCCCATTTCCATGCTAACATCATAAATGGATAATTCCATGGGATGATTTGTCCAACAACTCCTACTGGTTCCTTACGTGTAAATACAAAACTAGAACCATCTAATAAAAAATAATAGTATCAGGAAATCATAATTTTTCTTTAACATATATACAAATATAATATAATCTTTATAATATTATTGAATATCTAATATAGTATTATTAAATATACCTGCAGGAATAGTTTGACCATTTATTTTATCACACCATCCAGCGTAATAACGAAACACATCTATGCTAAATTTTATATCAAAAACAGCATCACCATATGTTTTTCCATTGTCAATACTTTCAAGACTAGCTATATAATTTAAGTCTCTCTGTACAAGATCCGCAAACTGAACACAGATACACAACATATATTTATGAAGAATATAATATAATTATATATAGATCTATAACTAATATATTGAAAATATATAAATAATAATACTTTGTTTATAAGTGTCCCTCTGAGTGATGCATCCATTGTTCTCCATTCTGAACATCTTGAAAATGCTTTTTTTGCAGCTGCTACAGCTTTATTGACATCAACCTAATGACAAAGATACATTAAAAATATTTACCTTCTCATCCTAAATTTTATATATATATGTAAAGAAGAAAATATTTCGACAATACCTCGTCACCTTCAGAAATTTGAGCGATTATTTCTTCATTAGCAGGATTTATGGTCGAAAATTTTTTCCCACTTTCAGCATCCACGAATTCATTATTAATGAACAACTATTAATTTTAACGGTTATAATAATTTTATATGATTATTCTTAAGTTCTATCACTTAATTTAAAAATTTATTTACCTGAGTATATTTAACATTGACTTTCGAAATGGACATGGTTGTTAATTTTGTATCTTTAATTTATTCCAACGTTTCATTTCTCGAATGCTCTTGTAGATTACAGCAAGTAGACAAACAATTTTGCTTATATAACATAAAAAGCGAATATCATTTTAGAGATAATGAGGATATATGCAACAATGATACAATAAAATGTGACTTGCGTATTTATAAAATTATTAAGGAATAACAAGAAAACATTTTATAATGATTCTTTCTTTATATATTTAAATATTTACATATGTCAATTATTACTGTATGTAAACAAATATATCATTTTGATTACGAAGGCATTTGATGGGTCAATAATAACATAACCTTAGAAACAGACGAAAAATAAAATTTTATACGTTACATTTTTCGATTATTATATCATTTTTAGATAATATATACACAAATATCAATTAAAAATTAATATTTCATTACTCTTTATCCTTGTAATAAATAAATTAAAAAAATTAAAAAATGTTAAATGCCGAAGAGAAAAATGCATGCGGTGATGTCCAAGTTGATCAACGCGTTGTGGATGAGGTATAATTAATTAATAATTATAGAATATTTTAATTGCACTCATGCGATATCATAGAGCAGAACAATATCATGAAAAAAAATTTGTCAACAACGATAATCCTTCGTGGCTGATTACTGATTAATGCAAATTACTGTTATATTTTAATATTTAATATTATTCACATGGAATTTTTTTTTTTTTTTTTTTTTTTATAATATAGAAAAAAAAAGAAAAATATATTTTATCATTTATAGAATAGGTTTCCTTGTACGACTGAAGAAGTTGAAAAGAAGCCAGATGAAGAAATAAGTCCAATGTATTTACCTCAACCAGGGGATGAACTTCCAGTACAAGATGAAGGACCAATGGATGCAACTACCCCATGGGCAACAGGTCGAGTTACATATACTCCACAAGGTGGTATAACAGGCCTACGACCTGTTGCCGATCGTTATTCTATAACTCGATTTGGTCCGAGCGAATGGAGAGCACACAATCTTACATTTTTTCAACAATCGGACGAAAATATTCAAAAAGCTCAGTACGTCGTGAATGATTAAATAATCGATTCTTTTCTGCTAATTAACATATCATTGATCTTTGCTATTATTACAAAAGTAATGCATTTCACACACTAGCTGTATTCATGATTGAATTAAAATCGTTATTAGAATATTAAAAATTTCAAAAAATTGATAATATAAAAATTAAGTAAATTACACTATTAAAAAAAATGTAGTAACAAAAAATATTATAATAACGGCTTATACAATTTTATGCTTTTTAATTGTTTGCATTTTAGCCGATTGTATAATATAACATATTAAATCAATTCCAAATAATTCTTATATCTTATAATATTTATAGTTCATAAATATTGCATATTTAAGTGTATTGGTATATAAGATTATACTTCATATCATGAATGTGCTGTAAAGGTGTTTGCTAGATAGATTATCACTTATTTAAACTGTACGAACATTTGTCAAAATGATAAAAATATTTATTTTAATGAGTCCTAAATGCTGTGTTTAAGATATAAAGAAAAAGATAATAATTTTAGAGATAAGATAAAAAGTAATAAAAAGAAAAAACTTTATGAGAAATACTAATGAAATTTATTTTAGACACGCTACTTTTGCCGCAAAACAATGTATCGAAAGAGTATACAGAGAGGCTGATAAAGTGCAATTAGAAACAACGGATCATTTAAGGACACGAGCGAATGTTGTCCATCGATGGAAATTAGAATTAGATAATGCACTTCAAAGTATTACCGAAGAAATAATATTATTAGAAGGGGAAAGACGTAGAGTAAAACAATCTCTTTCGGTTATAACTATTCCCGAATCTATAGCCGGTGAATTTTTACAATTACGTACTACTCGTCTCGAATCGGATCTCGTTAAAGATAATGTTGAAAAAGAGCTTACAAAGGTTATTAACTAAAATATATTTTTCTGTTTTTTTTTTTATTTTTCTTTTTCCTTTTCTACTTATCTTTCTCTCTCTCTTTTTTTTTTTCTTTTTCTTTTATAATGAACTACCACACACAAATACGATTGCATATATTAAAATTGCTTGAAATTAGATCTTAAACAATATTTATCTAATAGATCCATTTTATTCGAAATGATCTTAGTTGTAAAGTGTGTGTGTGTGTGTGTGTGTGTGTGTGTGTGTGTGTGTGTGTGTGTGTACATATATAAGATACACAATTCAGAATATAATAATTAACATTTGTTTAACTTAGAATTTAACACAATTAAATTACATTTCCAATATTGCTTTTTTTTTTTTTTATTTCAATGATTTTTTTATATATAATTCAAAGATCAGTCTTTTTGTGATAACGGTATTAACGCTTGTACTTTTGATTATCATCAATTAAGATTAATATTAAAATTAAAAATATAGAACACAAAATGTTTTTGATCGCCGTCATTCATTCTATTATATTATATTTTTCAATGATTTTCTCTTTTGTTATATACAGGAGGTAGCACTTTGCTCGGAAATACGTGATTTGCTTAACAGAACTCGTGAACAAATAGAAATGCAATTAATCGAGTTGAAGGCAGCTAAATCGCGAATGGAAAATGATTGGACTGATAAAATCGATGCTTATAAGATTGATACTAATTGTTTTAAATTAAATAATGAATCACCTCTCATATTGTGGAAGCCCGGTGCTACAAGATTTCCGGCCGAGTAAGTTATCAGTAGAATATATAATTTAATGATATATCTATCATTTATACATTCCGAATATCATATTAGACAATCAACACCTGCGAGTTACGAACATTTTACACGAGAAGCATTATCCGCCGGTGAAACCGTGAGACAAAGATCAATGACTCTTCGATCGACCTTAGATAATATTTATAAAAAATCGCTAAAAGATCTTCGCGATCAGGCGAGTCGGGTGGATATCGCGTTAGCTGAACAAATCAATCTAACAGAAGGAATATGTCAGCAATTAGAAAAAGAATTGCAAAGGGTAATGATTGTAATATTTCATATACTTAATTATTAATTACTATAGGAAGAAAATTGTTTTAGTGTTTACAGGAACTCGCGAATACAGAAAATTTAATCGAAGAACTTCGAGGATCCACAAAAGGTTTGGATAATGCAATGAAATTGGCACAAACACGTTTATCGGAACGTCTGTTACGACGTAACGTTGAAAGTTGCCGCGATGTTCCACAATTCGCGTAAGTTACATCGGGAAGATAATCTATTTTATTTCTCTTATTAAAAATAATTAAGTTATAAATCGCGAAAGAGTACAGATTTTTTTATTTTCTTATTAAAGACTCGTAGATGAAGTTAAATCTCTGGGAGAACGCGTTACTGCCACTTTAGGCGAACTAAAAGGTGCCGAAGATACCCAGGCTGGCTTAATCAAAGCTAGAGGTGATTTAGAACGAGAAATATTAGTTAAACGAAAAACTTTGTATATAGACAAACAACGTGGACAATTACTTCGTTCGTTCTATCCTTCAGCCGCAGCACTTTCAGGATTTTAAATGATCTATGCACACGTATATGATATAATTGGCATATTAGTAAGTCAAAAACCCGTTATTTAAAATTAAAATAATTTACATTATAATCATTATTAAAATTACGATAGTGATAATTACAGAATAGATCATAACAAATATTCTGTATGTGTCTATATTGCTTAGAATGCAAAAGTACATTTATAAAATATACAAATCACTAAGCTTTGATCATATATCTTCATAATACATATTTCTTAGAGATATTTCCTACGATGTTTATGACGATATTAATAACGAAATGTATGATTATAGTTCATCGTGAGATTGTAAATGATTCATGACGAATCCGTATAGATCATCGAGACTACGGAGTCCATTATACTCTGAAATTTTATGACCATTTCGATATAAGTACAATGTCGGGAAACCATCTACTTCTTGTTCATAACACAACTGTCTGCTGCTATTGAGTGTACAATCCACTTTAGCTATATGCACATTTTCATTAGCAAAAAATTTTCTACCAAGCTCTTCCCAAATTGGTGCAAGACGTTTACAATGTCCGCACCAAGGTGCAAAAAATTTCACAAATGAAATACCTTTTTCAACAGTATGTTCAAAACTATCAGCTGTTAAACTCAATACAATATGCATGGTACCATCCGAACTTTCACCTTTATTTGTAGACTGTTCTGCACTTTTTTTAAGCATTGCTGACACATAAGTCTTCAAATCTTCATGAGTTCTTTGACCAGTATATTTATCCACCTAAAACATATATATATATATATATATATATATATATATATATATATATAAACTTATGACTGATTTTATTTTCTTAAGATTTTTTTCTTTTATATGCACGATATTGTTACCTTCTTTCCATCTTCTATCCAAAGTAAAGTTGGATACCCTTTTATTTCAAATTGTTCACATACACTTCTAAATAAAGTACAATCTACTTTAGAAATACTGACAGAATCATCATTACGAAGACTGTTAGCTAAATCTTCCCATACTGGAGCCAATTTTTGACAATGGCCGCACCAAGGTGCATAAAATTTAATAAAATGATAACCTTTCCCAACATGCGAATAGAATGATTCTTCTGTTAACTCAGATAAACCATTCACCGGCTCTGGAGGAGAAGGTGTATCATCTACCTAATAAAATTTTTATATACATTTATAATTATAAGTCAGATACTATTATAACAAAATATATTATATAATATGTATAAAGTAAAAATTAGTACCGTTGATATACTTCCTAATTGGTCATTGATAAAAAAAGTTAATGAAGGCAAATCACGTGTCCCTCTGAATTTAGTACCTTTGAATTCTCCTGCTTTGAAGAATTTAAGTCTGTAATCAACATACATGAAAGTATGTATATATTAAAATTTTAAAGAAACAATAATTAAAAATTAATTTCTTCAAAATACATACGTTGGATATCCAGTAACATCGTGCTCGCTACAAAGAACATTATCAATGGTACAATCAACTTTTGCTATTTTTATATTGCTATCTCCTTCATTATATATCTCTGCTAATTGTGTCCAAGTTGGGCCTAATCTTTGGCAATGACCACACCTAAAAAATATTTAATAAATGACACTGAGCGAATATAAATATAATATACAAATATAATAACGTTTTTTCAAAAATGCAGAACATATAAATTTGAATAAAAATTAGAAAAAAAAAGATATATATATATTCTTTGCATACCAAGGTGCATAAAACATCACGAAGCTATTCTTTTTTTTGATTTCATCCAAAAAAGTCTCTTTTGTATATTGTATTGTGTGCATATCGTCTTCATGTCCACTACTGACTTGACTCAGCATAAATAAAAGTAGGCAAATTTGTTTTTTTAAAATAAAAAAATTTACAAAATTCGCTGACATGATTAATAAATTATTTATATTTTAAAAGAGACACTGTTAAATATGGACAGCAAGATAGATTTCTTTGGGAATAATTTATAAAAAAAAAAAAATTCTAAATTTCAATATAACACATCTAGTTTTGTTTTAGACCACGAATTAAACTATAATTAAACATGTACCATTAAACACTATAATATATTTCTCCGATCACTTTAAAAATTCATAATTATAAATATTATTAAAACACAAATAAATGTGAAGACAAATCTTTCCTTTATATTGTCGAAGCACTTTAATAAATGTTTAGTCAAATTTCTACGAGTGTTAGACAAAACCGATCGAAACCGCCCAATCCGCCTCCCACATGACGCGAAATTGTTATGTCGTATTCAAACTGTTATTTCACGCCCCCTTAAACGCCCTTCTCTTCTGTAATTGAATAGAAATGATACGATAAAAATGTTTAATCATTCTTTATTATAGAATCTATTAAACAAAGAACCAATCGTCGTTTAAAAATAATCAAACAATATCGAGAGAGTGAGAGAGAAAGAGAGGGAGAGAAAAAGAAAGAAAATTTTTATATTTTTTCTGAAATTATAAAGTTAAATCCACGTGTATGGAATTGGGTTTTAGAAATGACGTAAATTTTATATTAACCAATCAGAACAACGTATTCTCTGTTGAGAACAAAATTTAAATCTTATCAAAAATTGTTGCAATAATTATTCGATTTATTTATTATCTATAAAATAATAGAAATGTTGAGATATTTTGGAAGTAAAAAAAAAATAATAATTTTGAACGAATACATAGGTTTACATACTTATATGCAAGTCTATGGACAAGTGGCTCTGTATGACACTTTAATTACCATAAAGTAGAAGGTGAAACGTTACGTAGCATTATTAGAAAAAGAAAAAGAAGAGACGCATTTATTTTTAATCCGATTGTGTAACTAATCGAGATACAACGCTTAGATATGTGATAAAAAATGAGTAAGAGTAAAAAAAAAATTAATCATTGTGCAGTGTTTAAGCCACGAACGAAAAATGACGATAATGCTGAATTATCGAATACTATGATTATATGCGCAAGAAAAACTGGTCAACTAAATCTCTCGTCGAAAGGATTATTTTCTGGTATTTATATAAAACATGTCTGATAGATTTAGCAAATATAGATAATTTGTTCAATCATCATTGTTTATGTGATTACGATAGAGATAGCTGTTTCAGGCATGTCAAGAATATCAGAACGCTTCGTCAATGTATTGTGCCACTTATGCATGTGTGTCTCCATTCAGAGTGTAGGTATCATGATCGTTACATCTTGTGAAAAAATATAATGCTTTGCGTAGATTTTTTCCGATCATTTGTGCTAGGTTTTTGACAATTTTCTTTTTTATTTTTTTTTTATTTTTTTATTTTTTTTTTATTATATGGATAGATATTTTAAGTAAGGAATTTAATACGTTAATCTGAAAATAATTAATCGAAAATCTGAATTAATCGAATATCTCTAGAGTTTTAAGGATATAGTATAAAAACAATCTATGTTTACATTTATTAAATAGTTATCTAACTATATAATTATTATATGATAGATAGTTCAATCATACACTCATTTAGTTTTGAAGTCTTTGTTTACAGATTTTGATAATTAATCAGCATAATGCTTTGTTAATGTTAATATTCACAATCAAGAAATTATTCTGTATTTTATAATATTCTTTAAAATAAATATCCCTCAAAAAACATTGTCTTTAATTTTTTATGTTCGATAGTCTCTATAATATAATTGTATCTAGTTGTGTAATCATTTTTATTATATAAGAAATATCCAAAAATATAACAATTTTATAATATTGAAAATTTAATTGGCTTGTCAGCATGCTTTTATGCACTTGCATTAATTAAATGTGTTATAGATTAATGTGTCAGTTCTCTCATATAAAAATCATCTCATCAAGGTAAGTTATATTTTATTATTAATTATTTACTTTGTATAATTATTTAAATTTTATTCAATATTTACAATTTATCTTTATTGTATAGTTTATTGTAAACAATATATTAATTTTAATGTAATAAGAATATTTTACATTAAACAATGAACGATTATACTTGAGGAAAATTATTATATATTAGGATTGATGAAATGAAATTTGAATGTTCACATTAGTTTTACTTAATTGATAATTTTCAGTACCGAAAAGGGTATGGACTATAAATGAATTAACAGAGGATGAATTAAAAGAATTAAATTTTGAACTTGATTATGATGAAACAGAGCAGCGATGGTGGGAACAAGAGTCATTAAAAACATTAGACTTAAGTTGTAATTGTCTAACTACTATTAATGCAAGAATAAGATACTTAAATGATCTTATTGAGCTGGATGTACGTATATCAATTATTAAATGTTTTTAAAATATAAATAATTTATTACATTAATACATGGAAAATAAAATGTAAATAATATGATTAAGTTATGAAATATTAGTTAATCTTTATAAATATTACACCTAATTTTAAACAGTTACACAACAACTTATTAAACAAATTGCCAATGGAAATAGGAAATTTAACTAAACTGATAACTTTAGATTTATCATATAACAAATTGGAAGTACTACCTATTCAATTTTACCATCTTCTGGAATTACGTAATTTAAATTTGAAGTACAATATTTTAAAGGAACTTGATACTGGAATTACTGATTTAATAATGTTAAGCCATTTGGTAAATTCATCATATATACTATTAGAATAGTTTACACACTCATACATATAATAAAGAATTCTATGTATACAGGATTTATCTCATAATAATTTAATTGAATTACCCATTGGCATGGGATACCTTGTTAGATTAATTTTTCTGGATGTGAGCCATAATTCCTTAAAATATTTACCACCTGATATAATGAGTATGAGAGGTGAGTTGAATCTTCATTATATTATTAATATCATACAGAAAAAATATTAAATATATGAAGTAATATTCTCTTTTATATAGCATTAGAAAAATTAATTGCAAATACTAATGAATTGGAAGAATTACCATCTTTAAGTGAATTACGAAAAGTTGAAACAATAATGTTTCAAAATAACAAATTAACAATATTTCCTGATTTATCTGGATGTGTTGCATTGAAAGAACTTAATTTATCTGAAAACAATATTGTTGTATGTACTCTTTAAATATTATTTGCCAAAAACAATGAATTTTTAATAAAACTTTTTAATAAAATTCCTAGAAAACTAATAATTTCGCTTAAATTATTTAATAGGATTTTAATATACTGCATTTAGAAGAAGTAAGGAAGTTAAAAATATTAATATTAGGGGATAACAGTATAAAAGCTATTCCAGAAGGAATAATTCAGTTAATAAATTTGGAATACCTTGACTTATCAAATAATAATATATCTTTGTGAGTAATTTTATATATTGCTATGTAAATGTAATGTAAACAAAACATCTTATTTAAGATTTCTTTACTTACAGAATACCTGTATGTATTGGTATAATGCCAAATTTAAAAAAATTCTCTGTTGAGGGAAATAATATACAAAATGTAAGAGCTGATATAATAAGTTGTGGTACATCTCGTATTTTAAAACACTTACAACAAAGTATAGATACTGCAAATGTAAATGTAGATGATTCATTATTATCAAATACAAGCACAGTTGTGTACCCAAACAAGTTTGTATCGTACAATACATCCAATTGCTTCTTTTTATTATGTTATTTAAGATTAACTATTAAATATCAGAACAAAATTTTAGATATATGATGAAAAATACAAGAATGTTGAGTCTAGCAGGTCATGGTTTAACCGACTTGTCAATAGAAGTATTAGAAGATGCAAATGCAGCAGGCGTAACATTAATCGATTTAAGTAGAAACCATATGCGTGAATTACCCGAAATGTTATCCATAATTACAACCGTTACAGATTTGAAATTAACATCTAATCTTCTAACACATTTACCAGAATGGATTGGTGAAAAATATGAACATTTACAGGCATTGGATTTAAGCAAAAATCATTTGTTATCATTACCATCAACAATTGGTTTATTTAAATATTTACGAAATATTGATATTTCTTTTAACAGGTATAATAAATATAATTTTATTAATATTTTATAATTATTTATGCATATTATTTTCGAATTTACAAATATTATTTTTTTGTAATCATTTAATTATAGAACGTTTCTGTTATTTTTGGTTATATCATAATAATTATTTTCGATAATATAAATGTGATATATATATATAATACTTTCATGGGGACTATGCTTGCTAAAGCATTTCTAATAAAAGTATGTGATTAAACGGTGTGAATATTGTAATAATATATAATGTATACAACGTGTAATTTTATTTATAATCATAGATTCACCGAACTACCGGAAGATATTTATGAAATAAGTACTTTAGAAACGTTAGAAGCGAATGATAATTTGATAGCGAATATCGATGTTTCATTGTTGAAGAAATTAAAAAGGCTTGCCATTTTGAATCTCGCAAATAATAATATTGACAATGTGCCAGCAGAATTAGGAAATTTAACAAACATAAGGTAAATATATGGATACATTATAAATTAAAATTATTAAAATTAATTCTTTTTTTTAATTTTCAGGTCTCTCATATTATTTGGAAACTGCTTCAAAAATCCAAGACAAGCTATTTTAGCAAAAAGTACAGATGAAATTCTTGCATATCTTCGTAATCGAATACCTCAACAATCGTAAAAACAAGATAATAAATAGATATTTAAAGTACAAACGCGATAGGCTATTTCGAGCTATATTCAAAATATTTTTCGCAATATATGGTCTTGCAAGAGGACATTTAGATTTGTAAATCTGGATTTTTAATGATACTTAAATGAAAGAGGATATAGCTTTTTACAAAAATCTATGATGTATTATGATCAACTTATGATCCTATTTCACTCAAATCTCAGATTTGATAGATCGAATTAATGCATCTTGTTATCCCCTTGTTAAAACACTGTTGGTTTATAATTTTTTTTCTAACTCTATATCTTATCTAATATATTTCAGGCCAAATATTGCGGAAAAATAGTTATGTATATTTCGATATACATTACACAAAATTCAGGTTTATATTTAATAATAATATATATTTATTCCACGTTAAAATGATATCGAATTTATTCCCCTATTACCAGAAAGTAACATTATTATCCGATGTAACGTAACCTATATTCTCATGCATTTTACTGTTAGTATTTTATTTCATTGTTATTTTTTTTGTCGTATAAGAAATAAATTTAGTTCATTCTGTGAAAACTGATTCGTTTTATTATTTTTCATGTCTTATTTAGAAAATAATAAGGATTCATAAAAAAAATTTTGTTATAATAATTTCAGATAAAAACTATATAAAAAAACATTCTATTAATATGTACATATATTTAATGATATATTAAAATTCTGAAATATAATAATAAATTAAGTATTCTTTTTACAATTTTCATTGTTTTCAAGGATTGATGTAAACATTAAAAATATAAAATATGTAATAAAACAAAACGAGATAAATGTATTTTATAATATGTATATAAATATCATTTAATTTCTATCCGGTGATCTGAATAGAAGTATATATCGATAGTGGATGCAGTCTGAAGTTGGTATTGAAAAGATTACATATATGGATATGCCTATAGTCATTTAGATTTTGTGACGCTTTTGAAGTAATTTTTATTTTATATAAACACGACTATATATAAATTTTAATCCAAATGTTAACATATATATATAGAAATATATATACATAAACGTTAAAATATACGTATAAATTATTAACAACAATAAGAATGATAAAAAACCAAATATTCATCAATTATTTGATCATATATATTTATGATAAATTTATAAAAATAATATAATACCGCGATTATAACAAACATTTTATTTACATTCTGTTTGATTATTTTTATAATACATTTTTTAGCACCATCAAATACGTATGTTGCTACAGGTAAAAGTCAATATTCTATATTGAATTATATATTTACATGTATATTATAAAACATGTTTTTTTTTTATCATTAATCGAACTATTTTATTTTAGCAACGAAGAATGTCAAAAATAGAATTTTCTTTAGATGATGAGATATTATCACCAGATCTTTTCTCAGATGATAATATTACAATAAACAATAGCAGTCATCTTAGTTCAGATGAATGTAAGGTTATATTATATTTTTAAATTTTATGCATATATTTCTGTGATCATAAAATCATTTTTTTTTTCATTTTATAAAGCAAGTTCAACATCCATTAATGTTATTGAACCAGAACCTATAAATAACATTTCTGAGTGGAAAGGGGCTAGTATGAATGAAATTTGTAAAGGCTTAGGTACTTATGACTGTCAAGAATTTCCACCTATCAATCCTTCTGCAAATCATACAGTATTAATATTGGTAAGAACTTGTCATCATATATATAATTTATTATTTATTTGAAAAAGTGTTTTGTGTGTTTTAATTATAAAAGTAATATTCTTATAATTTAAAATAGTTACCAATACCAATACGGGGACCACCAAAGCCATATCCTTCTCATCAAATGGATAAATGGAGCCAAGGCTATGTACGCATGCCACATTCTACGCATAGCCTTTATCCTATTGAACAGGTATTTTCTATAAAAAAAGCAATAATTGTAATATAAGAAAAAAGGATTTAAATTAACAATTTTTTTCTAGCAAAGTGCAAATCGACATTGCAGATATCGGTGGGAAATAATTCAAGAATCCTTACTACAAACTCTTATGTCTAGCCATCAGTTAGAAAAAGCTATATTATCATATAATCATATGTATGCTCATAGATGGAATTTTTCAGCATTACATCATTTTTTTTTAGAGGTAATCTTTAATATTTTTAGTTAATATATAGTAATTTTTACATTTATTAATTTATTTTTTTTCTGGAAAGGTCATGGAAGAGGAAGAAGTTTCTAGTTTTTTCAAAACATTATTACCTAAAATGGTGCATCTTGCTTTGCAACTTCCTGTATTAATAACAGGTGCAATACCTCTTTTGAAATCTCATTCAAATGCATCTATCAGTCTTAGTCAACTCCAAGTTTCATCTTTATTAGCAAATGCATTTTTTTGTACATTTCCAAGGCGCAATTCTGCTAATCCACAATCTGAATATTCAACTTATCCTCATATAAATTTTAATAGGTATAATAATGAATTATCTTTATTTATAGTATTGAAATATAAATTTATATTTTGTTTTTTTAATTCTAGACTTTTCTCAGCATTTAGAAAAGATAAGCTTAATCGTTGTCAGTCAGTAATGGAAAAATTTAAGTGTATCTTTCATTACTTTAGAAGAGTAACAAGTAAAGGTGGGTGAATAGCTAATTTCTGCATTATACAAGGACAGTAAAAGAAAATTTTTTTGGAACTTAAACTACCTTATTTTTTGATAGAGTAGTCCCAGAGGGTGTAATAACGATTCAACGACGTTATATTTTAAAACACGATATTCCAAAGTGGGACATTATTGATAAAAAATTTTTACCATTACATATTACAAGTAATGGAACAATAGATACTGATGGAGCAGGTCTCCTTCAAGTGGATTTTGCTAATAAGTACTGTATTCATTCAGCTAATTTTTATCAAATTTTCTATTTTAATAAAGCATAATGTCATTTAAAATAGATATGTAGGTGGAGGTGTACTTGGCATGGGTTGTGTACAAGAAGAAATACGTTTTGTTATCTGTCCTGAACTTATGGTAACCATGTTGGTTACAGAAGCTTTAGATGACACGGAAGCTCTCATTGTTACTGGTATTGAAAGGTACAGCAAATATGAAGGATATAGTAACAGCTTCAAGTGGTCGGGTGACTTCATTGATGAGACACCTCGGGATAGTAGTGGAAGGCGCATGACAAGTGTTGTTGCTATTGATGCATTGTATTTTACTCAACCAGCACTACAATTTGATTTAAACAAAATAACACGTGAACTGAACAAGGTATTAAATATTTATTTTAATATCATCATGAGACCTGTTTTTCACAGTTGGGATTATATAATTTTTGTTATATCTAGGCATATGTGGGATTTGTTGGTTGTGATTTATGCAAAGATAATCTACCTGCAGTAGCAACTGGAAACTGGGGTTGTGGTGCTTTTAGAGGAAATCCGAAGCTAAAAGTATTACTACAATTAATGGCAGCTTCAGTAGCTGGTCGTGCTATGGTATATTTTACTTTTGGAGATACAACTTTACGAGATGAAATAGCAGAAATGTATTCACATTTAGTACAACAGAATATAACTATAGGTATAATTTTATTTATAAACACATTTATTTTAATTTTAAGAAATTGAACATAATTTTATAAAATTTAATGAATAATATTTTAGCACGTCTATTTTCTTTATTATTACAATACCGTGAATCAAGGATACGTCATCTGGATTTTTACAATTTTTTATATAATAAAACGAGAACGAAATCTACATCTCCTTTGACGTAGTATTTAAATATAAAAAGTATTACAATTCAGAAGAAGGACTGTATACATTCAAATAGTAAAATTTGTGAAACTCCAAAGAAGAATGCTGTAAAAAAGTAATATTTTGTCTTAATTATAAAAGATGATAAAGGTACAAACAAATTTCAAGTATAGAATTATTTAAAAAGTATCAATGAGACGATGTATAAATGATACTATATTAAAGATAAATAATGATATACATAGCCACAGTGAACAAAAGGACAGTGATGATATAAACAGAGAAAAAAGAAATAGAGAAAAGAAATGAAAATTTCTGGAATACTTTTCATTTGATACAAGTAAAAATAAAATACTTAAAAAAGATAAATTACATATAAGATCTCGGATTTGGTTCTCAGTGACTATCATAAATATTGAAGAATGTTTTACTGATTAAAATTTTTCTATTATAAATATTTTGTGTATATATATATATACACAGACACACGCAAATATATATTTATAAATTTGTTATTGTTTATTATATTTTTTAGGTTTGCACATATATTTCATAATATATGTATATATTATAAAAGTATTTAAATAACTCAATTTCCTAAGTGTGTTGTATGAAAATCATTATGTAAATAAAACTTTGTTGTTTTCATTTATTTTTTCATAATAGCATTATTACATAAAAATGTATTAACAAGAATTTCATGAAATTTTTAGTATTACAAAAAGGCAATAAAAAAAAAATATATATATAAGGAATGTTGGCATAGTCCCGTGATTTTAGATAATCAACTTCATTGGTAGGTGCGGCAGAGGCGACCTTGCAAGTTCCTTTAGTGCCGTTTTCCAATCCGGGTTTAATGGAATTTCTAAGGCGCATATAAGTCTAGAATGTTTGTACAGATGATTGATTATGGCAGTCTGATCCTTATTCAGAAAGATGAGTGTTTCTTGCTTCAACTTATGGAGGAACTGGAGAGAAGATAAATTTCGAAATTTACCGAAAGACTTAATTATAACTTTATCTGTTATAAATATTCATACTCGTAATCTCCAGTTTTATGCTCAGTGAATGTAGTATTTTTATTTTTTTTTCACTGGAAATCGTCGGAAGATAATGGTGAGAATTATATTATGACCTTGGACTTTTCAGAAATCCATTAAAAAGTGCAGAGGCACTAAACTGACGGAATAATAATCGGATAATTAAATAAAGAAATTTATTAAGAATTTTCCTAATTAAAAAAAAGCTAATACAAAAAATATTCTGAAATATGATTTCGTACGTATATCGATATATAATCAAACGTACGTAACGTTAAGGCGCGATTTTCAAAATTTGTACATTATCTATAAAAGCATATATACGATTTAAATATAGAGTTAAATAATAAATTGAATTTTTCGTTAAAAACAATTTTTGTAAATTCAATAAAGTTTCCTATTTTTGTAACATTAATTATTAAACTTTTAATTATTGATAGTTGAAATGAATACCATTTTTGTTGGATATAATGTGCACGCTATTGTTAAAAAGGTGAGAAAGATTTTGACATTTGAATAATGTCCAATCTTGACCGCAATGCTTTAGTTGTGCTAGAGCTGCTATCGCTGCAGATCACGTGACACTTATCGACGTATCGCATCGGTTGTGGGCCAAAGGAAACGACGAATATGAAAATGGCTGCTGCTACTGAAATATTAAATATACCAGACGAAAAAGTGATATTACAAAAAAAAATGTAGAGTTTTTCAATCTGCAATAAATTTCAGGTAATATTGAATTGTTTATTGTTTGTAACGTTTAATAAGAAAACGTTGTTGTACAAGTGTTCATCATCGTAATTATGGGCGGTTTCGAAGTAGTTCGCTTTGACAGCTTAGCTTGACGTTTTGATAAGCGAACAGACGTAAATATTGAGCCAAATAACACGCTGATCGAAATGTCATTAAATGAGAATGTAAAGATTTTTTCAATATAATTATAAGAAAATGATCATCAATATCATTGATCAAGAAAATGGTGCCGCCATATATTTCTCGTAAAGATATCGAATCTCCATATATTATGTACGACGAAAATTGTTAATAATAATGTTAGTATAATGCATTGTGGGAACTTACGTGTCTTTTGTTTTTTGTTTCTAACAATCCTAATATTCTATCATGATCTTGTCGTAGATCATAAGTAGCATACCACGTGCGATTAAATTATGTAATGATATTTAGTCAAATAATTTATTACTCTGAAGTACGCTCATAAAGAAAATTCAAAATACTTTTATATAGTATTTTGTTTTATAATTAATGATAATCAATCATCGTAGAAAAAAATTAATATTTTGATATATAAAAATATACTTTTGATATATAAGAATATATTTTTTTATTCAATTTCAGTAACTTTTAAATATGAACATAATGCGCAAATTAAGAGGGGGCACAAGCGTCGGAGGTATGGGTTCCAGCAGTATGGGTAGTTTAGAAGAATGTACAAGCAGCACTAATCCCCAACATACTGCTTTGGGTCTTATGCACCTCAAAAAACTTTTCTCTGAATACAGCCATCCTCCACATCCTCTTTCTGATGCTGAACGTGATGATAAATTATATAATATGTTACCATTGTTTTGCAAGGTATATTTTTTATTTCAATTTATATATTTATATCAATCAAATTTATAAACGTGAAACGCTTTATTTATTTTTATTAGGTATTTGGGTCTAGTCCTTCTGGAGATATGAATGAAAAATTTTGGGATATTTTAGCATTTACACAACAAGTTTCGCGATTAATGGTATCTGAGATTAGAAGAAGAGCAAGTAACCAAAGTATTGAAACTGCAAGTTGTGCTATTGTTAAGTTCTTAGAGATAGAAAATAGTGAAGAATCAAGTAATGGTTGGATGTTACTCTCAGCATTGAATTTACTTGCGGCAGGAGATGCATCTCTGATACAGGCAATGACTGCTGCATCTGTTCCATCAACATTGGTTAAATGTTTATATCTATTTCTTGACTTACCTGAGATGAATGAAGAGGAAGCTGATATTACTGATGCAAACAGTGAATTTACACCTAGGGAACGTAGAATATTACTACAAAAAATATTTGTTCAAGTAATAATATATACAAAATTTTTTGCATCGTTTTTTTTTTCTATCAAGAATAGATTATTTAATATCATTCTTTTCTTACATCTAGTTATTAGTGCGTTTATGCAGTCATCCATATCCTGCAGAAGAACTTGCTCGTAAAGATGATTTGGCATTATTGTTCTTAGCAATTACAAGTTGGTGTCCTCAGTATAATGTTATGTGGCGTAAAAGCGCTGCTGAGGTTTTAATGACGCTATCCCGACATGGTCTTACACAAAATGTAGTAACCTACATACACAGTAAGTTTCACAATGTTAGCTAGATTGTATGACATTTTTAAATATCAATTATGATCTCATAAAATTTAATTCTAATAATATCTACTTGTATATGTATACAAAAATTGTTTTTTAAATTTCATTTATAGATAAAGGATGTATAGCATTGTGTATTGATAATATGCAACGTGTACCTGAGCTTGCACTATTGGAAGTTGTAGAAATGTTTGTTACAGTATTTTGTTTCTTGAAAGATTCTAGTGAAGTATCACAAACACTTTTGGATGATTTTCGTACTTGCCAGGGATACATTTTTTTATCAGATTTTTTGTTAAAGTAAGTATAATGATTAAAAAAATTATATTTATTTTTTTTTTCAAATATCTCTTTTCCTATTACAGACACGCTCCTTCGAGATTAGAACAAGATAGTAGAGCAGAAGCACAAGATGCTATTCGAAATTTAGTGCTGATGTTGGCATCTTTGACAATGTGTGGACATACTGAATTAAAACCAAGTCAAGCCAGTATGGGTTCGTTATTTCAAATGCTTGGTTTCACTTTACCTCAACCAAGTAATAGAGGTAATATTTCATCATAAAAATTTGTTTGTTTATAAGTCTATTTTTTGTCTTTATATTATATTATTTTTATTTTAGGAGGAAGTGTTCGAAATATTCAAGCATTTCAAGTGTTACAATCAGTATTTGTTAAGTCAAATTCGTCACTTCTTTGCTGTACTATTCTTGATGCTATTTCAAGTGTTTATCACAGTGATAATGCTAATTATTTTATATTAGAAGGACAGAACACTTTATCACAATTTGCAGAAAAGATTCATTTAAAAAATGTAGAAATACAACAGAAGTTCTTTCAGCTGTTGGAATTCATAGTATTTCAACTTAATTTTGTGCCTTGTAAAGAACTTATATCTTTATCTATATTACTCAAGGCGAATAATTCTGTTACTTGTAGTATCATGTGTATGGAAACGCTTCTGAATATACTTAGGTAATATAGAAAATATTTTAAATCGATTAATTTTTTGTTTCTCTTAAGTATCTTTATATTTACATTTTATATAATCCTTTTCAAAAATTATATTTTTTAGGCACAATACAATTTTTAAAGATGTATACAGAGAAGTAGGCATGTTGGAAGTATTTGTTACTTGTCTTCATCATTATGCTACATTACTTAAAGACAAACAGGCTGCACAGGACCAAGGACTAGGTGATTATCTTTATTTCTATAAACATATATCTACCCATTTTCTCATTACCCATTTTAATATTTTATTTATGAGAATTATTGTAAAGAGTATATTAATTTTATAGTTATCTCGATTTAATATATTTAAAAATATGTTTACAGAATATAAAATATCCCCAGAAGATGAACGTTTGGGTGCCTTAGTCATGGAAGCTTTGACAACTTTGTTAGCTGGAAATGTACAGAATGCAAATGTTTTCAGAGAATGTGGTGGAGCACGTTGTGCCCACAATCTCGTACCATATACAGATTGTCGCTACCCTGCACTTGGGATAGTAAGGGAATTGATACTTAGTGCTGGTGGCGATGACGATATGGCAACTTTATTAGGAGTTATGCATTCTGCACCCTCAAATGCTTTGGTCTTAAAAACACATATATTGAAGGTTAATGTCATATAATCATATAATTATTATCATATATTTTATATACAAGATATGTAAGTTTATATGAAACATTAACTTTTTGTATTGTAGTCATTACTAGCGTGCCTACGAGAATCTCATCGTACAAGAACAGTATTCCGTAAAGTTGGAGGGTTTGTTTATGTTATGTCGGTGCTTGTTTCTCTAGAGGGTCAACTTGGACAACAAGTACGAAATAATACTGAGCCTTGTAACGATGTTGTGCAAAGAACTCCGCAAAATGAAATGCAATTATTAACATTACTACATGTGGTGTTCCATACGATAAGTACAGCAATGCGTTTCGAGCCCGCAAATGCGAAATTTTTTCATCATGAGGTATAATTATCAATATAGAATCTATATTTGAATTAATAGAAATTATTAAATGTGTTGTGTTATTGCTAATATTTATTAAATTCTTTTTTAGATATGTCAATCAAGTCTATGTGATACATTACGACTTCTTGGATGTTTTTCAACACAAATTAAACTGGCTGAAATGAATATAATACCTACTATGAATTATCACAACGTGTTATCAACTCTTTTCACTGGAAATGTATTAGAGCCAGCATTTCCAGATGGCATGTCAAGAATATTAGCATATGCGTGTTTATTATTACGACTTCTATATGATGTTGCACTTGATGCTTTTGATAAACCTAATATGGCTGGCATCAGTATGAGATCACCAAGTCATAAACAAGCTAGTGTAGAAGTAAGCTTTTAATATAAATAACAAATATAAGACAATATATCTTTTAAAATTTGTTGATGTTTATTCTTGTTCTTTTTTTTTTCAGCAACAAAAGTCTTTTGACTCTCCTGGAAGTGGAAAGAGATGTGCCATAAATCCTTTAAATCTAAGTCCTCCTACTCCCGAACCTATTGTAGTTCATCCTGGTATTGTAGTTGGAATGCTTCATTTACTTCCATCGATATCTGATTCTTCAAATCCACAACTTGCATTAGCTCTACAATTATACATAGCAGAAATTATTAAAAGTTTAGTACGTTCCGAAAGGAACCAACAGGTGATGTGCGAAGCTGGTATGGCGGGAGAATTGCTACGCATGGGTAGAATTGCTTTGCAAGATGAAATTCATCCTTTACATCAACCATTACAATATATAATAGAGAGACTTGCAGCTCAATCTTTAGAACCTCGAGATTTAAGGTAAAAATTATTAAATGTTATCATTTCATATTTTTTACATTTGATTATTAATTTTCAATTGAAATTAATTCTATTACGATTTTTTTTCTTTATTTGTTTTTTTTTTTATCTATTTTTCTTTCTTTCTTCTTTTTAGAGAATTTTTACGCTTGGGAGATCCTTTGTGTTGTATTTCTCTTGATGATATTGAAACAAACAAATCTAGAGGAGGACCAGTGCCTCTAACACGTATTAAAACTTTGGTATCCATGACAACTCCCAAAGATTTCAGAGCTCATGGTTCCTGTACTTTACCACCATTTGTTGAATTAGATATGAGTGCAGAAGGATTTGCCTGTTTGTATTTACCAAGTATTGCACCTCAGAGTACAACCCCGCCTACAGTAGTAACTGCTGACAACAGTGTACTTGGAGGAATTGGTTCTGGTAGGTATTAAAATAAAAATTATAGAAATTATAATTTTTTCTTTTTTTTTATTGTTCCAATCGTTTACTAAAAGATGATTATTTTAGGTGATAGATTATTTCCACCACAAACTGGTTTAACATATAGTACATGGATATGTATTGATAAGTTTAGTGATCCTAGAACAGATCCTCATTGTGTAAGACTATTAACATTAGTACGTACTCCTCAATCTTCAAGAGATTTAATTTGTTTGATTGCTGTTCTCAGTGCTAGAGATAAAGCTATCATTGTTTCTACTCAAGAAACGGCTATGCCTCAGAGTAAGATTCTTTTTATACATTTTTTTTTGCTAAGCTATAAAAATATGTATAGTTTAAGTTAAAATGATGAAAATTTTATTAGATGTTGGAGAATGGGAACCTGAAGGTACTGGCGAATGTGGAGCTCGAGTTTGGTGTCCTGATTTGTTACATGAAGGACAATGGCATCATATAGCAATCGTATTAAATCGTGCTGTTTTAAAAAATTCTAGTTTTTCGTTATATTTAGATGGGCAGCACATTCATAGTCAAAAGGTAAAATTAATAAAATTGCTTCTTTCTGATAGTTTAAAAAAAAAAAACATTTTTTTTTATAGCTTCATTACATCACTCAAATTCCGGGTGGTGGAGCAGCTAATTTAACAGTTGCTTCACCAGTTTATGGATATATTGGTACACCACCATGCTGGAGACGATATTCCAGACTTACTTGGAAACAAGGACCATGTCACTTAGTTGAAGAAGTATTCAACTCTCAGAATATTGCAGCTTTATTCAGATTAGGTCCACATTATATGGGAAGTTTACAAGCTCCACAGTTATCAGGTACTATTATGGATTTAACATATAATTACTGGATACAAAACGTTTTTATGAAATTATATTAATAATATTATGTTTACAGGTCCAGAACCTTTGTCAGCTCTTGTAGTAGAAGAAAAACTTGTTTTTGGATTAAATGCAAAAGCTATGTCTCAGTTGACATTAGCTAAAATTAGGAAAGTTTATAGCAGAGCTGATAATAAGTCAATTGCTAAACAGGTATTTAAAAGAGACGAGAATAGATTTTGAAATTTGGAGTGGGACAGTAGAGTAGTTAGGTCGAAAGTCGAAATATATCTGTACTCTTTGATACGTTTCACTCCGGTTAAATATCTTCTGTTCTTAAACAAAAAACATTCATCCACTCACAATCTCTTATTTCGTATCCATCCGCGCACATATATGCACACACATATATTTTCTTGTTAAGCACTCATCGTTCTCTTTATATCTATTCTCAGAATCTGTTGTTTCTTATAACATTCTTTTTTCATATTAAATATATCGCTTACTCTTTATTTATATTATACATATCGTTACATATAGTTTATTTCTTTTACATATTTCACACAATAATAATAATAATAATAATATGAGGGGAAGTGGGATGAAATATGATATTAATATGGTTTATTATCTTTTAGCTTGGTATGTCATCTCATGAAAATGCCACACCAATTAGAGTCCTTCATAATTCTGCAGGCCATCTTAGTGGACCAGCTCGAGCTTTAGGTGGTGTGGTTGTAGGATATTTAGGAGTACGAGTTTTTAATCCTCGTCCCGTAGCTACTACGATCGATAATGTGGGAGGATGTTCAGTTTTGTTAGGTAGGAAATATTAATATTCGATAGATTTAAAATCGTTATTAATATATGATTTGTATAATATTGTTTTATTTTATCAGGTCTAATAGCTATGGCACAAGATGTAGAATCTCTTTATGCAGCTGTTAAAGCATTAGTATGTGTTGTGAGATCAAATCAGGCAGCGCAACAAGAAATGGATCGCCGTAGAGGATATCAAACTTTAGCCATGTTATTAAGAAGAAAATGTGCTCTTCTAAATAGTCATATACTACATCTCACATTTAGTCTTGTTGGTACAGTTGACAGTGGTAGAGAAACCAGTGCAATTCCTAATGTTACAGCATTTCAAGATCTTTTATGTGATCTACAGGTAAAATTGAAGATTAATATTTAATTGTATGTACATTTAACAGAAAGATATTTCATGTCTTTTTATATATATATTTTTACCAAAGGTTTGGCACGAAGCACCTGGAGAATTATTAAGATCTCTTTTAGAACACTTATATGAGTTAATAGCAGAATCTAGCGAGAAACGTACAAATTTACGATTAATGAGGGATTTGCAATTAGTACATAAATTATTACATATTCTTAGTGATGTTAAACAAAACAGCACACGACAAGTTTTACTGGCTTTGCTTAGTATATTATTAAGTCAGCCAAGACAGGCTGATTTACTCTGGTAAAAAATTGAGAAAATATCTATTTATGGATTACATTTAGATGTAATAATAGATGTGAAATAATTAAAATTTTCTATTTATTTTCAGGTTTGGTCAATTTATTGTGGCTACTTTACCATTAAATTCAGAAAAACATTTAGTTCTTAGAGAAAGTGAAGGAAATAAAGAGGGAGAGGGTGAAGGTATACTTTTACGAAATCGTTGCTTACAACTTTTACACTCGCTCTTATTTACTGGTGCCAAAGTGAATATAAAGTAAGGATACATATTACATATTTTAATTTAAAATGTAAATGTTTTAATAATCATTGATCATATTCGTTATCTGTATATTATAAATATTTTGTAGTATGTGTGAAGAGTTAGCCAAGGTATTAGGCCTAGACTGGATATTATTATTTCTTCAACCTATTCTTCATAGTACTACTGTTATTTGGGGATTGCGTATACTAGTTGCTGTGTGTTCAGTACAGTCAATTCTACAAAAATTCAAAGAAGGCACTAGTAATGGTGGTTGGCTACGTCATACTGATCATAATAAAATGGCACTAGCACTTGGTCTGTAGAAGATAATAGAATAACTTAAAAAAAGAATTGAATAAAAAAATAATATTTTATGTATATTTTCATAGGATGTCATCAACAGATGTCTGGTGGTGATATTAAGCCTTCAGGCCTTCATGTACCAGGATTTCAACATCTTGGATGGTTACTACCACAACATATTGATTTAGTTCCAGAACTTTATTTTCTTTTCATTTCTCTTATGATGGGACAACCAGTAAAATTATTACCAATGGATTCAAAACTAGATTTAAATAATCTATGGAATTTCATGTTTGGAGTTCCTGCAAATCATACTCTATCTTCTTTTGCTAGCAGAATAAGTCTTTGTCCGGAAGCTGTAGTCACATTATTAATTATGGTGCGAACTATGCTGAACAACCATTCAAATAAGTATGTGTATTTAATTTTCTATGGCCATAATTGATATTGCATAGATTTGATTATTTCTTTTTTTTACAGTCCAGAATCATTACCTGTTTGGTTAACTGATTACCCAGTGATAATAATACAGTTCCTATTTTTTCTGTACCATAACTTCACTGACTTTATGCAAGTGTTCATGTCTGCTGATGTTCTGGGAGCATTAGCTGGTACTTTGTTTCCAAAGCCTGCAAGTTCTAGTCAAGATAGTAGTGGCGCAAGTACACCAGCAGACGAGGTAAATAAATTTAAATATCTTCAATTTAAAATCCATCTTAAATAAAAAAATATATCTTTTTTTTTTATATATATATTTTCTGTAATATTTCTATTTTTATTATTATTATTTTATTTTTATTTTTTTAGCAAGAACCAGTATTGGTAAGATCTCCATCAAAGGATATTGGATTAACAAATCATCCTGCAAAAAAATTTGTTATGGACTTTTTAAGAGTCATCATTGTAGACTCTCTTTCTCTGTCAGTAACAACAAAATCTCCACCAGCTATAGATCTTGTTTTAGAAGCATGGCCAGTACATGCATCTATGGGACAACAAATGTGTTACCAAACGGAAATTCTGTCTATTTTAATGGAACATCTTTTAGCTGCAGACGTTTTGATTGGTGAACAAGCTGCACTTCCTGTTGTACCTGGTGGTTCTGTCAATAATATCACTAGCAATGTTTGTTACGTTGCGGCTAGGATAGTAGATAAATTATGGCAAGGTAGTTATAATAAATATATTGGATATATTAAGCGGAATTGAATTAACTTTTTTTTGTAGAACACACTAGATAGTATTTGTATTTTATTATAGGTGCATTGACAAAGAATCCACATGAAGTATTCGATTTTATTGTTAAACTAATTGGGCAAGCTAAAAGACGATCTGGAGTAGTCAGTATGGAAGGTCTTCATCACTGCCTGAATAGAACAATTTTATTCTTACTGTCAAGGCCAACAGATTCTATAGCTGATCAAATGGCTGTACTAGAAGCATTACATAAACTTACTGATCACAGGTAAAAAGAATTGTTTATATCTTCATTATATTTTTGTAACGATCAGTTGAATAACATCAATGATATAACAATTGAAATTTTACAGAGTTTTGATATTTGGTGCTGGAAATCACGAGTTAGAGTTTATTGGTTGCCTCACCTATTGTTTGCTGCAATTAACAGCTGATATAAAAATTATGTTAGATACTAATATGAAAACAACATGGCATGTTAATCCACAAGTTGAATCGAGCGATGATAGATTAACGTCTCACCAGGGTCACAATTTAATGGCTGTTGCAGCAAACAGGATTTGGGAAGAGTTATATGTATGCAAGAAACCTGCTATAGAAGAAGTTTTTAAAATAACTCTTCTGCTACCTGTAGGTAATGATCGTGCACCAGAATTACCAGTAGTCAGAGAACAGGTACACGAAGCTGCAGCAAGACTCTGGTTGAATTATGTAGTTCTTGAAAGAAAAGCTTCTTATAGAGTACCTTGGGAACTTCACAACCAAATACAATCGGTATGTATTAATTGATTTATTTCAAGTAATATCATATCATATTAAATATTATAATACTATAATAACAAAGAATATTTTTTTCATTCGAATTGATAGAAAATTCAAAAAGTAACAGGAGGATTAACAAGATTAGCAAGTCGAACAAAAGTTAGAAAAGAAGAATCTGTGCGCGTGAAACTTAGATTGCATCAGAATACAGTGTCCCAATGGACAGAACAACATATTGCATTGGTTAGAGAACTTGCTGCAGCAAAAAAATTACAACATCAACAAACCAATCAGCATACACAACGCTACGTATATCAAGTAATTAATTGCGTTTAAAATTATTTCTGTCTTAACTATAAAAGTATATAATTAATTTTTTTTTTTTTTTTTTTTTTTTTAGGAATGGTTGCAAACGGAAACAGAATTAACAAGAGAACGTGGTCTATGGGGTCCACCCACTCCTACTAAATTAGACAAGTGGATGTTAGACATGACTGAAGGGCCTTGTAGGATGCGTAAAAAAATGATGAAAAATGATCTTTTTTATATACATTATCCATATCGGCCTGAACTGGAACATCCAGATAATGTAAGTTGTATTACGATAATTGTACAAAATTATTCAATCAAGTTTTCAATGAAAGTTTAATAAAAAAACTAAGTAATGAAGTAATTTTTTTTTTTTCTTCCTTTAATTAGAAACAGTTAAAGTACAAAGTGGCAACAAGCACAGATAGTAAGGAGTATTATTTAAAACAACTTGGTAATTCTTCTGGTATGTTTGAACGAGAACGTGATCCGGTAATAGACGATACTCCATTAAATGTTAATGAGACTTCCACGGAAAACGAACCACCGATGGTACCATGTACCTTAGAACGTCATGCCAGCGAACCAGATGAAGTGCAAGAAGATAATGAACAAGAAGAAGAGAATAATCAAACGGTTCCGGATAATCAAACATTATTAAGATTACTAGAAGAACATGAAAAGGTAATAAAATGTTTCAAACGTTTCGTTGTTGTTGTTATTAATTATGCGGAACGATTTACAATAAAAATCTTACGTTAATTTTAATTTTAGATCAGTCACATGTTCAGGTGCGCAAGGATTCAAGGTTTAGATACAACAGAAGGCCTTCTATTATTTGGAAAAGAACACTTTTATGTAATAGATGGTTTCACACTTTTAAAATCGAGAGAAATAAGAGATATTGAAAGTTTACCAGAAGCTTACGAACCAATTTTGCCTTCACCAGGCTCCCCTAGAAGATCTAGGGCAATGAGACAATGTTCTAAATTCAATTATGAAGATATAAGGTATGTTTAATCTACGAATGTATCTATCAGTGCTGCTAACAATTGATTGGTTAATTTATTTATTTATTTTCTCAGAGAAGTGCATAAGAGAAGATATTTATTGCAGCCAATGGCATTAGAAGTATTTAGTGGTGATGGAAGAAATTATTTATTAGCTTTTCCACGAAAAGTGAGAAATAAAGTATACCAAAGATTTATGACTTTTGCAACTGCTATTGCTGATAGTGCGCAACAGTCTGTAGCTGGTCAAAAAAGAACTGCTAATGTGGAGCAGGCAACAGGCTTATTGTCTAATCTTATAGGAGAAACATCGGTTACACAGCGATGGGTGGTGGGTATCTTAAATCATAACGTAATATTTTAATATTAAATACATTTTATCTTAACATTTTAAATTAATTTCTTCGTCTTTAGCGAGGAGAAATATCAAATTTTCAATATCTGATGCATCTCAATACCTTAGCTGGACGTAGCTACAACGATCTTATGCAATATCCGATATTCCCGTGGATCTTGGCTGATTATGATAGTGAAGAGTTAGATTTAACAGATCCATCAACATTCAGAGATTTCAGTAAACCTATGGGTGCACAAAGTCCCGAACGATTATTACAATTTAAGAAAAGGTATTTCTTTTTTTTTCTATTTTTGTTTTTTATTATAAAGAAGATAAGACAAGATTTAATATTAAATAATTCACATTCGCAGATATAAAGAATGGGATGACCCACATGGTGAAACTCCACCTTATCATTATGGAACTCATTACTCTTCAGCTATGATAGTATGTTCCTACTTGGTAAGAATGGAACCTTTTACGCAACACTTTTTAAGACTACAGGTACGTCAACGAAAATAAAAAAGATAATTTTTATAAACTATTATTATTTATATGTGATTATATAAAGATTTTGATTTAGGGTGGTCATTTCGATTTGGCGGACAGAATGTTTAATAGTGTAAAAGAAGCTTGGCTTTCTGCGTCTAAACATAACATGGCTGATGTAAAAGAACTCATACCCGAGTTTTTCTATCTTCCAGAATTTCTTGTCAATTCAAATCATTTTGATCTAGGCAAGTAAATTATATTCGTGCTGGAGAGGGAATACGTACAAGTTCGTACATTAAAAATAAGCACAGTATTGTTCTTAAACAGGTTCTAAACAAAGTGGTGTACAACTTGGAGATATTGTGCTTCCACCATGGGCAAAACAAGATCCACGAGAATTTATACGCGCTCATAGGCTTGCATTAGAATGTGATTATGTTTCACAACATCTTCATCAATGGATCGATTTGATATTTGGGTGTAAACAAAATGGACCTGCAGCTGTTGAAGCTGTTAATGTTTTTCATCATCTTTTCTATGAAGGCAATGTCGATATATACAAGTATGTTCTCTTTTATTAGATATTAAGCGCAACGATATTTATTTATTTATTTATTTTTGAGATTATAATTACATTTTATTTTTCAGTATTGATGACCCTTTAAAGAAAAATGCTACTATCGGTTTTATAAATAACTTTGGACAAATACCAAAACAGTTATTTAAAAAGCCACATCCTGCAAAAAAGATGACACAAAGAATTAGTGTTATAGATCCTGGACCTATCACACCAGGCTTAAGTATTACTACATCTGATAAATTATTTTTCCATAATCTTGATAACTTGAAACCATCACTTCAACCTATTAAAGGTTTGTTAAATATTATTTCAAATAAATTTATCTTTTATAAAATTATTCTAATTTAATATTTAGAGTTGAAGAGTCCCGTTGGACAAATACTTCACGTCGACAAAGCAGTATTAGCGGTTGAACAAAATAAAACGCTTATTCCTCCATCTTATAATAAGTATGTCGCATGGGGTTTCGCTGATCATTCATTGAGGATAGGCAATTATGACAGTGATAAGGCAATATTTGTATGTGAAGCTATGATGCAAAGCAGTGGAGAAATTGTAGCTTGTGTTTGTCCATCATCCAAATTGATAGTAACAGCAGGAACAAGTTCTGTAAGTTAATATGTTGATGATTTTTTAAATTGTAAAAAAAAAAAAACAATGCAGAAGAATTTAATATAATGATTATTATTACTTTATAGGTTGTCATTGTATGGGAGTATACAAAACGTCAATTGTCGATAAAACAATGTTTATATGGTCATACAGATGCTGTAACATGTTTATCATCTAGTACAGCATATAATGTTATCGTATCGGGTTCTAGAGATGGTACTGCAATTATTTGGGACTTATCCCGATGTTTATTCGTTCGACAACTTCGGGGACACGCAGGACCAGTAGCTGCAGTAGCTATTAATGAGCTAACGGTATTTATAAAAAATATTTAAATGTCTATAATTCATTGTAAGATGTTCAACAATTCTAATAAAATATATCTTATATAGGGTGATATAGCCACTTGTGCTGCTACATGGTTACATGTATGGAGTATAAATGGCGAAGAATTAGCGAATGTAAATACATGCGTTGGAAGAGCTGATAGAATGCAACAAATTTTGTGCGTTGCATTTAGTCAGACACATGAATGGGATTCACAGAATGTAATAATGACTGGATCTACGGATGGAGTTGCACGCGTATGTTGTGATCTTTTATATCACAAAATTTAAAGAAAAAAGAAATTATTTTTAAGATTATAAATAAATAATGATAAATTTTGCAGATGTGGTCAATGGATTTTGTGCAAGTGCCTGCGGAAGAGGAACAATTGGAGGAACTTTATGGTGATAAAGAAGGACAAGATGATCCAAATGTACAAGTAGACCAAAGTGAAAGTACAAAGAAAAGAGTTCACGAATTAGTAAAACAAATGAGTATATCTACTGAAGGATCAGGTAAATTAAGTTTATTTATTATTAAACATTTGTTATACCATCTATATTTATTCTATTATTGTCTCTATTATAATTATATTATTTTGTTTATAAAGGGATGCTAATGAAAAGTGGATCAGAAAGTAGCCTCTCTGAACCAGAAAATACCAAAGAAGCTTCTAGAGCTCACGAGGAAAAAGAAGAATGTTCAGATAATGAATCTAGTAATGGTTCAAATAACAAATCTTTGTCACATTGTAACCATGCTTCTGCAGTTATATTAAGACGAAAAGGTCGTGGAAATCCAATGTTTAGAAAAAGCGAAGGTGGAGGACGTGCTGATAGCGAAGGGACACAAACAAGGTGATTCATAAAGTTTGTTAATTTAAGATATAGAGATTAAATATATATTAAAAACAAATATTATATTTTTTAAAGTAAATTACACAACAACCCTGGAGATACGGAAGGAGCCTTGAGAACTAGTAAAAGTGATACCAGTTTAACTGATAGTTTTGTAATGGTTAATGAATCTGATACAAAACCCAAAAAGATTAATCCACAAAATGTTTTGAGAGATGGATTTAAATGGCAAAGACAATTAGTCTTTCGAAGTAAATTGACAATGCATACTGCTTACGATCGGAAAGATAATGCAGAGCCAGCTTCTATTACGGCATTAGCAGTATCGAGGTAATATATAGTTTTTATATTTTCTATTTCTTTTTTTTTTTTTTTTAATTTTTGAGCACGCATAAATAATACTATTTCTAATTTATTACATTGATTCTGATATTTATAGAGATCATAGAACAGTGTATGTTGGTGATACTCGTGGTAGAGTATTTTCATGGAGTGTTTGTGAACAGCCAGGCCGTACAGTCGCTGATCATTGGTTGAAAGATGAAGGAGCAGACACCTGTGTTGGATGTGGTGTTAGATTTAATCTGTATGAAAGGAAACATCACTGTCGGAATTGTGGTCAAGTGTTCTGCTCCAGGTAAATTGATGTTACATAGAGAAAAAAAAAAATTAGATTTTCTTCATCTCTAGGGAAGGTAATAATTATTTATTATAACATTGTTTTCACACGCAGATGTAGCAGATTTGAATCTAAAATTTCAAGACTTGGAATTATAAAACCTGTTAGAGTTTGTCAAGCCTGTTATTCTTCACTACATTCTCAATCTTCTACTGAGAATAATACTTAATATAATAATATTAAATAATATTTAAAATAATAATTATAATAGTAGTAATAATAATTATATACAATAACACAACAATAATATTAATACTAATTTAATAACAATAATAACATTGAATCTGCTGTTTATTACTAAACTAGATAGAAATATTGGTCGAATGTATATAATCATGAGTAGTTATTAAGCTCATAGTTGAGTATCTGTACATGAAAGACAAGGTGTGGATTTTATTCTATTTGTGTCTTGTAGAGAATATACACAGGTTACATGATTCAATGTGAATATTATTTTGGCCATGCCTGGCAGGAAAACAAATGTTGCAATTGCTTTTTTAATTCAGAAGTGATATCACTTCCGAAGTCAGCTTAAATGACATTGAAATTTTTATCACCTTAACTAAAATATAAACAAAATAATTTATACCAATGTGTGTGTAACAAGTATACATGAAAATTAAGTACAGAATTTATTGCCTAAAGTGCTAAAATATATATATATAAAAAAAAAAGAAAGGCTAAATGTATAAAGCCATTAAAAGCACATGCTGCTAAACACGTACATTTGAATTCACGTACTATTTAATTTTTAATATTTTACGAAGTTTTTGTACAAGGTCATAATTCTCTATCGTAACTACGTACATAAATATGTATCTCATATTTTTTATTCAAGGAATTTTGTAGTCTCTTCAGACTATTATAATCTACATCATTAATATAATGTGTATATTAAATTTTTCATATCTTATTGTTCAATAACTTCAAGTAACCATGAGTTTTTGAAAATATGATTTCAATATGTTCACGAATTATAAGTGAACTGAAAAAATAATCGCTAACGTTGCTTAAATGTTTTTTCTCTTGTATTTAAATCTCTCTATCTTGTATTTACAATTTAAGTATGTTAGTAAAAAATACTAACACATAATATTGTATGCTTTTATATGCTTGAAATGTGAACGACAGTATTTAAACGAATATATTTAGTTTATATATAATATTCAACATATACAATTAATTTGTAATTACAAATTACAGGAAAATGTTTAGAAAAAGCAAAACTCGTATAGTTACACAACAATATATAATGACGTGTATCACTTATGACTTCTATTCAAATGATATAGATTTTAAATTTTACAATAGACAATACCTTATCTGCATAAAGTGTTTTTATTGATAAGCTAGTTTTATTGATAAGCAAAACTGTAAAATTTAAAATCAGTAATAGTATCTAAGTGATGACATAAATGTGGATGGAAACTTTTAGTTAAAAATTGGATCGTTAATTTTTTTAGTAGCAAAAATTATTATTTTATTATTATTTTAATATGTATCAAAGAATATAAACAAAAAAATACTGCATTTTAAGAGAAGGCCAGAGCAAATTAAAAGGAACAAAGTTAGATATGTAAAACAGGAGCAGCCAGAAAGAATCTTTTACAAATCTTTAAAACATATGGGATGACTGTAAAATTAGTCTTATTATTCAAATAATGAATACTACTGTTTTTGTATTCTATTGAAATACTTCCATTTTTCTAAAGGCACAAATTTTATAGATGAAAAAATGAAAATGTATGCTCGCTATATGTAAGCTGAGTGAATGCAATTTAAAGGATTAAATCTTTCGGTATCATACATTTGTAGTACCATTGTTACTAGTCAAATATTCCCAAAATCAGTGAAAACGTTCTTTTAAAAAAAAAGTAACAAGTCAAAACATGTAGTGTGGTATAAATGTAATTAAAAAAATATTGCATATATGAATTATCCATACATAAAGACACACAACATGTGTATATGTTACCATGTATTCTATTCAAATAATGTCAATGTCATGACCACAAACTATTTTCAAAAAAAATATTGTGGGTTTCTGTAAATTTTACTTTTTTACTTCTATTTATATATAGAGAGAAGGAATTTTTAAAGATGTAATTTTGAATGTAAAATTTATGCATAAAAGTCTACTTCCAAGTATCACTTCATAAAAAATATAAAGTTCATATTTTACGATCTGAACTTTAAAAAGACATAAAAAAAGAGCTGTTTTAATAAATTCATTATCTATTAATATATTGAATTACTTACCGAGATTGAATAGGAAAGCTCCATGATATATCATTTATTATTATTTATTTGCAAAATGTAATGTACATATAGGGGTGCAATTTCTAGTCCTAGGCATTCTGAGTGCCTTTTCAGTTTATTATTATAATTCAACAGATTTTTGCTTTACAGTTTCCAACAGTATTATTTATATTTACATTAACATATATTCTTTATCATATATTTATCACATTTATTATAAGAAAAATATTCAATGTAATTTATTATATGCATTTTACTATATAAATTTTAAACCATTCTATTCTTCTAATTAGTAATCATTCTGTGCTGTGCTGTTGTTAAACTATAACAATTAAATGAAAACAAATATATAAAAAAACATATTTATCTCGTATACAAGAATTATATTGCATTAAGTTTGTGTTAGTTTATAAGAGCATACTTTGTAATTTAGTGTCAACATGGATTTTAATGATTTTTCTTATTTTTAAATTTACATAAATTTAAATCAAATTTATATATATATATATATTATATTTGTAATAAATTATTTCATTTCAGTTTTTTTTTCTTCATATATCCACATTGTAGTTATTAACATCAGAATATGTAACTATAATAACAGTACAATTTTGTGAGAGAACAGTGACTGCATTGACAGATCATTTCATTAGAACACTGTATTAGCAAATTGTATTTTTTTAATATTTTCGTAAGTAGCGAAATGAAAAATAACTATATCAGTTACACAAGTTTAGTAGTACGATCAGTGTCTGTTCTACTGTATTTGACTAATTGGTAAGAAATTATGATATTGAATGGTCAAATTCGAACATGTATATAAATGAGATAGTAAAGATCGTTCGTTAGTTTCAGATGTAAGTATAATGAATGAAATTTAAAGAGTAGCCTAGATAATATTGTAATATCTAATATTGCGATATATGAGCTTTTAAAAATGTATTATGTGCGTAAATGAGTATATACTTCTCAACTGCGCGTAGAAACCATAAATATGTATACATACTAAACATTACATATACATACCTATATAAATATATATATATATATAAAATATATATAAATATATATTTTTATATATAGATATATTTATATTTAGCTCTATTATATTGTTAGATGGCATTGAAATAATATTGTATAGTAGAACTTGTTCGGTATAATTATATTGAATGGGCCAAAGATTTAGTGTATTCTTTTCCCTGAATAGCTTAAGATAGGATGATTCTGATAATTATTCTTTGATCTTTCTGTTAAAAATTTTAATTTCTTGTATATAGTTTACCATTATTAATATATAGTTATTATAATAATTATCATGTCAAATATATAATATAGATATTCCATTTATTATAGTCAGACATGTTTGTGTGAAACAGTTGATTACAATCTATGACAAGCACTTTCATGTACTTCTACTCTCCATGGATAAAACTTTCTTTTGCATTTATTACATTTAACGAGTTCTATACTGAGTTTATCCAAATCTACATTTTCTTGATTCAACACTGTAAAAAATTAATATGTGTATAAAGCAGATAAATTTGTGAATGTATTTATAAGATATTCAATGCATTCAATATGAATTTTACCTTCTGGAATGATATCATCTTTTTGTTCAATTTTTTCTGTAGGTGTTTCAACATTATTTAGAACATTATCAGATTCAGAATTAATATTAGCATGTGGTGGAGTTCGTGGCAATTGACGTTTTGGTTTCATAGGATCAAAGCTCGTATTCACCTATAAGAATAAAGTAATAATTATACATCTTTTAATAGATAATACGATTTAAATATAATCTTTGATATTACATTTATTATATAATTTTTTTTTTTTATACCTCAGGGATATCGTCCTTATCTTCATGTTGTGGTTTATTTTTCTTTTTTTTTTGATTTAAACTCTTCTTTACAACCGGCTCTTTTTCTTGAATATTTTCATCTTCAAACATTAATTTTTTCTTACTATCGAAAGATATTTCTTCAAACTGAATGTTATCGAGCTTAACTTCATTTTCTGTTCCTACAGGACTGAATAAATTCTGATGTATAGTTTCACCTTTCATAGACATCTCTTCTAACTTTTGCGTTTGATTGAGCATCTCATATTGCGTACTCTTTATATTTTCCTTATTTTCCAATTCCTATTGTTATAAATAAAATAGAAAAATTAGCATCACGAGTATTGGCATTTGTAAATATTTGACAAATAAAATTACCTGGTTCTGGCAAGCTTGATTGTTACATTTACAAGTCGGACCACATTTACGTTGGTGCTTAACACAACCGCATATTTTGGAAGAACAATTACCTTTGCAAGTACATATTTTTTGCTTGGTAGAACTTTTTAAAATTTGAGGATCTCCTTTCACTGTTTCATTAATCTTTCTTGGACTTTGAACGATATCCGTATTAATTTTTGCAGATATGTTTTTTGAAGAAAGAAAATTACCACCCGCATGCTTTCTCAGATTATCATTCTCTAATTGTAACATTTTTAATTGTTCTTGCAAACGAATTATTTCGACATTGTCAATATTATCAGTCTGAATAGCTATAGATATTTGTTTGCTGAAATTACATACAATTATTATGCATGAGAATTATTTTCTTTTTTATCTCTATATTAAGATCATTAATATTTTATTATTAATATTTTATTTTATTATATATTACCTTTCATATTGAGCTACTTGTTTTTCTTTTCTCTTAACACGTGGCATGTTTATTAAAGAATTCTTTCAAGTTACAAAGAAATGAATGCAAGGACAAAATTTCTCGTTGACAGCTCTCGCACAATGGATCCGGGTGCATAGACGTTACAAAGCAAAATACTTGTTCGAAAATATTGAAATTATTCACTATGAAAAATCTCTTAAAAACGAGTTTTTATTTACAGTATAATATTACATATTTTCTAATTATTACAATTTGTTATTTGTATTCGTTATAAATATGTATGTTAAGTCTTTGTGATGAAATTTGAATTTACCTAAACGTTAAAGTCTAAGACTTTGATTGGACGAATTCAGCTATATACAGACATATATATATATATATATATATATATATATGACATATAAAAATATGGAGACATTATTTCTTTTTTATTATGCTATACTTACTTCAATGATAACTTTAGAGAGTAGTCATTTCAATAATATAAATGTTAACAATATTTTTTTTTATTCGTTCAACATTAAAATAAACAAATAGTTAACTACGAAGAGAAACTCATTCGATAATATTTGTTCCATCATGTTGCACTTCAGTTTTTTTGTCATTATTTACAAAAGTTGTATTTATTAGAAAAAATTGTACATTTAAATTGTTTACATTATACGAGACTATTAATATCAATGGCTTGTAGATATATATTTATATAAATATTAAGTATCTTAATAGCTTGTCGACAAATAAACTTTGTCAATAATAATGGTATTATCATTTATCGGTAAAAAATTGTTTAGCCCCTTACTATAGATAAAACGTTCAGTCATATATGTACAGATCGTTATATTGCCTATCATAAGGGGCTTAAAAAAGTTTCTTACTGATAGATGGCGCTCGCAAGCACAATTATTGACAAAGTATAAAGTACTATCTATCAACAGGCGCAACAAAAAATTCATATAAATAATTATTAAAAAAATTGGAAAATAAACATAATTATCTAATATTGATTTTAAATATTCAGTGTACGTACTATAAAATTTAATTGTATCATTTTATTTAAAAATATAGACATTGAAATATATTTTAATAGAATATAAATATATATTTAATGATGAATTGAATTAATACACAGAACACGATACACCTGATCATTATATACTATGCAATATACTATGCAAAAAACACGTAGATATATGTTTATGATATCGATACTGAGATGACATTTAAAATGTCATTATAATACTATTAATTTTCTTTGATACGTATATACGTTTAGTATCTTTTGATTTAATGTCGATTAAACTTGTAGATTATCATGAATATGATAACACGTAATAAAAGGATTATTATTTGTTTAATGATTGACGCAATATCTATTAATTTCCAAATAAAACGAATTTAAGTATTAGACGTAATATATAATATTCAATTAATTAGTTATATAAGAATTCTAAGAAAGCATATTTGATTAAAGTTATAATTTACAGAGCATAAATAATTCCTATTAGGATCTTTTATTTGAAAAAAGTAAATAAGAGCAATTGGATTCATATGGTGATCGAGATTCTTCTTTCTTTTCGTTGCAACGAGTGGAACATTACGATTAGATAAGCGCGGTTCATAGCGCGGCCAAGATGCAGACTTCATAAGAGACCGGGAATCTCGAGGATTGCCTTCAGTTAATGCTGTGTCTGCAAACAGCCAATTCTTGAAGAAAATTGCATAAGATGATCCTATTCGTGTGCCTAACAAAACAAAGTTCATATATAATTAGTGGTGCTTTGTAACGAGCTTCGTGTGGACCTTACACACGATTAGATGAGATTTCAATGAATATTCGTCAGATCGAGTATCCAACAACGTGTTTGTAAGTTCGATTCATTTTCGAAAGAAAGAAAAAAAGCTATTGTTATTTTTTGTGGTATACATTAATCCACTTAAAAATATCAACAGAGATATACGAGAAAAAAGTATAAGAGAGAGAGAGAGAAAGATACAGAGTCCTAATTATTCGTACCAGTTTAGAATAGAAGAAAACGTAGCAGCAATAGAAAAAAAAGAAAATGGTGGAAGCTACGACGTTCATTTCCTGATATTTAACTCGTATTAGACTCGATGCTGATGTGATTTTGAAAAGGGACTCGGAAGGCTTGCCATCCGGCCTAAAAGATACAACAGGAAAAAAAAGATTTAAAAAAAGCTAGAAAAAAAACCGGAAGAAGGTGACATCGATCATGCCTGCCTGTTCGAGCGAGAATTTTTCTAAATATTGGTCCACGAGCTCGCCGATTTCTAGGAGCAATAGCGCTTCACCGCTATTGCCCGGCACACCGTTGTCGACATCGCCGCCTCTATCGCCGCCAATCTCGACTTTAAAGCGTTCAACATCGAACGTATCGAATTCTTCGAACGCGTCGAATTTGTCTCAAACGTCTAGCAACTCGAGCACGGTGATACTTTCTTCGAGACATCATCACTATCATCACTATCATCATCATCATCAACAACAGCAACAACAGCAAACGTTACATCAAGTGAAAAGCAAGGATCAGAGCCACAAATCTTCTTTCTTCGCAAGGATTTTTTATTGGTATCTCGGACTGATACCGAATTTCTTGAAAGCCATATGCAACGTTATCATTTACGCTATCTGGACGCCAACTATTTGGGTATCCGTTGTGATTAACTTGTTCTGGACGATCATTCAGCTACCACTTACAAGCTTGAAATGGTTCCTAACCATTCTATATACTCAATCCTCGGAAAGAGCACGAAACAAGAGATGCGTTTTGATTAGTGGCGGTAGCACGGTTCAGGCCGTTCATCTAGCACGTAACTTTTACAAGGCTGGTGCTAGAGTGGTCGTTTGCGAATTGGATGGGCTATTTGGATTGGCTAAATTTTCTACGGCTTGTTCGAAATTCTACACGGTGCCACGACCAGGTCCAGGTAGCGCCGCTGAATATGTAAAGGCTTTGAAGGATATCGTAAAGAAGGAGAAGGCAGCATATTACATACCAGTGAGCATCACCAGTACCGCTTATTACGACGCCTTAGCAAAGCCGTACTTGGAGAATATGGGATGTGAATGTTTCGTGCCGAGTGCGAGTGAAGTGACGGCCCTGGACGATCCGTTGGAACTCTTACGACGATGTCGTTCCTTAGGTTTACAAACGCCAGACCATTTCGTCTTACGATCAGTTCAAGACGTATCTCGACTTTACGAGGACAATACCTTCAGAACGGGAAGGTACGTAATGCTGGCGGCTGGTCCAGCCGGCATGAGGGATAGAGCAAAGATCGTATTACCATCGACGTCGTGGGAATTTATGAATCAACAACACGAGATCAGCGAAACGAAACCATGGGTTGTGATACGTGATCCAGGCGGCGATCATTTTATCACGTGTACAACCGTTAAGGAGTCACGAATCGTAGCAAACGTAACGTGCCGAGTCGACGAGTCTCAAGGGCTCATATTGGAAAATCGTACGGACGTAACGCAGTGGTTGGACCGATTCTTTGCTCGTTCCTTTGCTACGAGAATCAACGGACACCTGAGCTTTAGGTTAGCTATATGCGAAAATCAAGGACCGTTGGTATGCATCGGCTGTCGTATAGGAGTTAGCCTTCCTTACGTATGTCATACCGGGATACATCCCCGTTTAGTATGGCGACCCTGCAGACATTTTTCCAGAGAAAATTCGACCGTTCTTATCAGCAACGATAGACAACAACATGAGCAAACAACGGATGGGACGACGAACGAACGAAGTACGAACAAACGTTCGATCGGTGAGACTTCTCCTCGTCTCTTGGGCACGGTTATCGATAAAAGAGAAGCACTATTTGTATACTGGGACCCACTGCCTTACTGTGCCTACTATCATCTGCAATTACCATTCAGAAGAGTCGCTGGTGCTATCAGGGCGCAACCTGCTCGACATAATCCACCTCTCGCGGTGGTGCAATGAGGTCATCAATTATCGCGATACATTATCCCAAATTTTAATCGGGATCTATTGACCTTTGCTAATTTAAAACTTTTACTCGTATCATTCTCTTTTCTCTCTCTCTCTCTCTCTTTTTCTCTCTTTCTATCGGTCTTTTCTCTCTATATCTCTTGCTCCAATGTCAAAGGAATCAGAAAACGTAAACTGAAAACAGATTCACAAGGGTCAAGTTCGCATCTCTAATCGTTATAAAAATATACATTTTCTTTCGCTTGCGAGCGTTCTCAAATTTGTCTTGGTGTACGTGTCATAGTGCAGATGGATGAAAATGATGCACGTACGGTTCACGCGTTATCATCATTAATGCAACATACACATATACAAGGCTTCCGTTACGATTGATACGTTCCTATCTTCGTAGACTGATACGATAACAATCCCAAAGTATATATATATATATATATATATATATATATATATATATATATATATATGTAGGAATATAGTAGCGTTTGAAAATATTCCCCATGCCTTTCCCCCATGCGTTTCCTATGTAAAACATTAAAATATCATGGTTATTTTTTTTTGTTCATCATTTATTCTTGTAAATAGTAGGATGTAACAGATTTAGCATAGACATAGAAAATAGAACAAAAAATGTTAGGCGCGTGTCTTTCTTTTTCTTCCTTCTTTTTCTTTCTTTTTTTATTTTTTTTTTTTATCGATCCCTACCAAACATTATATTTTCTTTGAAAGAGTATATACGTTTCGTTATTGCGAAAGCTATCGATTTTAAAGTGGCATCGTATATTTCTTTTTTTTTTTCCGATAATTAAAAATCATAGAGATGAACACAGAGCCGACTAATCTCTATTTATAAGCCGAATGATAATCTCATTAATAGTATTTTATATTTAAGCAATAATGGATGATAAGAAATTTATGTAAAAACGACCTTGATAATGATGATGATGATGATGATGATGATGATGATGATGATGATGATGATGTCGTTGTTCAATAACCGGCCAAATAAAATCGATAAGTAATATACGAACAAATGGAATCGTGCCTAATTACACTCCTACTTATTATATTATTTATATATATATATATATAAATATAAATATAAATATATATAATATAATACACACATACACATTTACACATGAATATATTCACTAATTATATAAATAAGCAATGCGATAAAATGCAAAATTAATTTAAATTGAGTATAACGATTTCTACTTATCATGGAAACGTTCAACTACTCATGGAAACAACTTATGGAAGAAACCTTCGAAATTGTTACGAGACACTTACACTTATATATTATATTAATTCGTTCAATTTTATCATGGCTGTTTGTATTACACCAATAGGCATGTACAAACTTGGTTTGTTGGATGTTGCTCGGTTTGGATTAATCTCTATACATATATTTGCGACGCTGTAAATAATGTCTGTTATGGATGGAAGGATGACCCATGGGGCAACCCTGACGGACTTTGACAGCCTGGGGTCGACAGTTCGAAAGATGTTCCATGTCAGTATTATCATCCTCTACAATCCCTCTCTTTCTCTCTCTCTTCCTTTTTTCTTCTCTTTTTTCGTCTCTCTTTTTCTTTCTCTTTCTGTCTTTCTGTTCTCTCGTGATCCATTCGATAGACATTGAGATTTGTCCGGTGTTAACCGATAATTGATATATAATAATCGATCCAACTCTTTGTCAATGACATTGACAAAAATGACAAAAATTATTATTATCAATAATATGTTATTGCAATTTGGATATATAGGGATCATTTACGTGACTTCGTTTAATCGTAACTTCTTTTTAGATCTTCGAACTATAAGATTATACACGTGCGCGCATACACACATACACAGACATATACACAAACATACACACTCCTGAATACATTTATAACTTTATCCCTTTTCTTGAATTGATAATAAAAAAGTATAAAAACTATGAATGAAGGTTCTTAGGAAGTTTTAGACAAAACGATTATATAGTATCTTTCTCCCTCTCTCTCTCTTTCTCTCTCTCTCTCTCTAACACTGTTTTATCATGCGATAATATTGAAATGTAGTACCTTGGCGACGGCGAAGAAATAAATCGATGTATATGCCTTCCTGCTCTTTTTCTTTTTTTTCCTCCTTAAGGATAAGACATGCAATAAACGCGTTCAATTTCTATTATAAAAATTCGTAGGAGTCTCGTCCGACTATTATTCAACCATTTTTTTCTATTTACTCGTTTCATTGAAGATATTATATAGGTATGTATATAAGACATAGGGTAGGACAAAAAATATATATATATATAGATTACATCTTTTATGCTTGAAATCGTCATAATTTTATTGACGAATAAAATCACCACGTCAGTAAATACAATTTAGAATTGATAGCCACGTAAGTAAGTATATTATTTTTATTTCTATATTTCCGACCGTAATACGTGTAATAGAATTTGGCCGATGTATTTCTCATTTCATTATAAATATCTACGAAGAATCGAATCTAGAATATGTACGTATGTGTATATTGCGCAGAATCGATTTATTTTAATGATATCCCATGAATTTGTAATATCTCATGTTTGTCGTAAGCTTGATCCTTGAACAAAAGTCGTTATAATCGACTCGTGAATTTATTATTTTAAACAATGTCAATCCTCGCGAGGTATATACGACGAAAAAAAAAAGGGAAGAAAAAGAAAGGAAAAAGAAAAAAGGAAAATGGTTTACTGAAAAGAAATTTAAGGTCCTTAACCAAGGATATCTTAGGAAGAGATAGAAGTAAAGTCATTTTCTTGGGTAATGCGTGCCACGTGGTTCCAGGTACGACATTGTGGGAACCGATCCATCTGACTCACATACCAGTGGTCTCTAACTAACACTGACAAGCCCCACTTACCGATTACGAGCCAACGAACGAGCGAGCGAGCATTCGCTTTTGCTAGTAGTAAATTTACTTTACGATTCAATGCATTCTTTTCTACTTTATGCACCACATCAGCTTACAATTTCGTGTGCAGTTTGAAAGCACGGAAAATGATCAGAAAAAGTCGTTCGCGTTTCGGTCTATGTTAGACCGAAACCGCACGCGTTCTCGTTAACATCAACAAGTGTCTTCTTCGGTCTAGTCCTTTTTCTCGAACTACACGTAGCATTATTCCACTCGTTGAAATTGGATATAATACGAATTGTGAAACGAAACTCGCTACCAATTCTCGATTATATGTTATATGTGTCTTTTATGTATAATATTTATGTATGTATGTATATATGTACGTACGTATTTACATTCACGATAAACGCGCTATACTCAACGTAATGCTAGGACGCGAAATTGCAGTTGAAATTTCGCGAGAGTAAACGCGATGCGTGTTCGAAGACCACTTAACCCTTTATATACTTCGGCCCCCATTATAAACTTCTCCCTCTGTAGTTTCTCATTTCCCGTGGCAGACACCTTCTAAGTCGGTCGTATGATGATCTCTCTTTAATCATGTATGCACGTTTTTAAGATACATATATCGAATTTGATAATAATTAGAAATATTCTCGTTAATTATTATGCATTTATTAATATCTCACAAAAAGTACATACACAAGAAAAATGTTATTAACTATATGTATAACGATCATGTTCAACACGAGATAGATAAAGCGTGTATTGAAAAATAATATAAAAATAATATATAAGAATAATATGTACACGAGATTATATAAGAAAAAGAAGATCAAGGTTCTTCGTTTTATTAATTTTTTTCTTTTTTCTTTTTTTTTTTACTTTTATGCCTAAGAAAAGAAAAAGAAAAAAAGTAAAAGAAAAGGAAAAATAAATGAAAGAAAAGAAGCGAAGATACCCTTTACGTATCAGTCTTTAGAAAATTGTCGGCGGACAATTTGTAACAATGGTAAATGAATTGATGAAAACTTTTTCTTTTCTTTCTTTCTTTCTTTTTTTTTTCTTCTTTCTTTTTTCTTTTTCTTTTTCTTTTTCTTTTCTCCTTCTCGATAAATACGAGTAAGTATGCATAAATCTCTTCGTATATTAAAGAATAAAGACTTTTTTTGTTTACAAATATATTATATGTTCATCGTGAAAGAGAAAGTGAGATAGATAAATAGATAAAGAAAGACAGAGAGAGAGAGAGAGAGAGAGAGAAAGAAAGAAAAAAAGAAAGAAAGACAAATAGAATTATTGCATAATTGAAAGTGGTATTAAAGATATCGTAGGTCGAAAAAGCGTATTCGAAAAAGTATTATAAATTAGATAACAGTGTACCTTATTTGTATCTAATCTCTCTCTCTCTCTCTCTCTCTCTCTTTCTCTCTCTCTACACAAGACGAAGTGCATGCAGAGTAAGTACACACAGAGTAAATATACGTCTCGAAAGGGGGAACTCTTTCGGTGTATCGATGGTCAGCTATTAATACTTTCCCGTTGTTAGTGCTACACGGAGTGGCAGACCGGCAACGCGATAACGAATATATACTGTTTTTTACTCGTTCGCGTACCTAAAGTTTTTAAAAGACGATCGATTTCATCTCCTCGAATCGTTTTAACAAAAAGAAACAAGAAAAATAACAACAATTACGAAAGAGCCATATACGTAAATACGTAAATACATACGTAAATACATAAATAAATAAATAACATACATACATAGATAGATACATAGATAGGTACTTACGTACATACTTACGTACGTACTTACGTCCATACTTACGTCCGTCTTTGTTCATTTTTTTTTTTTTACAAAGGAGGGTGGTATCGATTATAGAAAGAACATGAGCCATTCAACATACGTTTTTCTTCTTTTACTTTTTCTCGTTACTATTTTCGTTGGTGAGGCGTATCGATACGCAGAATGTCAACGGCAACCAAACGACGAAATCATATGGGAATACGACGTACGCAGACCATACAGACTCGGTATCAATCAGGTATTGTTCATTTTCAATATATATATATATATATATATATATATATATATATATATATGTATATATATATGTATATATATTTCTTTTTCTTATTCGTTTTCAATCGAATTGGAACAAAAAAAGGGGGTAATGCTTCGAATGTATTTTTTTTTTTTTTTAAATATCAACCAGCCGTACATTCATACACGTACGCACATATAAAGCTATCGTTTACATTATAAATAATTAGGTGATCTATATCGTAAACATTTGTTTTACATCTTTTCTTCCATCTCTTTTTCTCTCTCTTTCTCTATCTTGTTTACAGGAAGTAGAAGCAGAATATGGACCAACAATGGCTATCATCACTTGCATAGTGATCGATTCATTATCCGACGAAGATAACGGTGCTGTATGGATAACGGCTGGCGGTTTAGGTCAAAATTTTGTCAAACTTAAATTTAGATCGAAATACTCGAGAGGTCTTCGTTACAAAGTCTTTGTGTATGGTCAATCTATGCTAAAACAGGGATCGTGAATCATAATATTTCTTTCGAATCATATATAATTTTCATTTGCTTGATTTAACCTACGTACCTACGAACAAAGACGTATATATAATTTTTTTTATACACATACACACACACACACGCACACACACACACATATATATATATAGTCACCAATAAGATATAAAAAAATTTAATTGAATTCGTCTGTTCGTAATTATTGAAACCTATAATCACTTTAGTACACGCAGAGAACATTGTTAGAGGTGCGCAAAGAAACGTTATCAGAGAACTTTCCCTAACGATCTTTCGTTATCTACTAGCTAGTTATCATTATCTAGAAGAGTGTTAGAAACCTTAGAGGAGATAATGACGTGCGCACAAGCAATCGAGTAAAGTTCGAGGGGAAGTCAACGTACGAGTCGTTAATCTGTTAGTTGGAATGTTGAAATTTAATGGACGGAACATTAAGATCAAAACAATTTCATTCGCTTATACATCCTTTATATAAAATATTCATTCATATAAAATATTCGAAATAATGTTATCTCGGAAATACGAAGCTACGTTCTCGATTGACGAATACATTGGATAACTATTATACTAATCTTACAATAGAATAAAAATAAAATAATACAGGAAAAATATCGTGAGCGATTCTATTACGTCGGAATTTGATTTCATGTGGTTAGTCACGTAATTCTTCGAGATCGGAAAACCATTTAAAAGCGAAACGATGGGAGTTACCAAACAATGGGGGTTTCTTTACTCGACAAATACGATGAAGACACGAGAACGACCGAGATCGAAGAAATTCGAATATTTTTCCTTTCTTGCACGAAATAACAATCAACTATATAAGTATAACCGAAGGGACATGCGAAAGAATACACACACACACGCACACACATTTCTTTTATCATATTAAACATAATTACCGAACGAACGAGTAATCACGATTTTATTATATTATTTCTTATCGTTTGAGGACGATCGTTTGTTTTCTTTTATCGAATTAACCACAATAACAACAAAAAAAAAGAAATGTTATCTTCCTTCTCCTCGTTTTATCCCGAAACTTCTTTCCAACAATTTCAAGTCACATACTCTCTGATCTTTAATAATACTCTTTCATTTTAATTTAACTCTCTGATCTTACACCTTCAATAAAGTAAATATTTATGAGCATCTCGACTCTGCTCGGGATTGTAAAATAACGAAAGTTCCAGACACCCACCAACTCATTTATCGTATGCTTATAGAGATAATCGAACGTTTTACTGAATATCTTTGTCGAATTTCAATATTGACATTGCTCAAAAATAACGTAATAAATTATATTATACATGATCATATCCATTGACTTAGATAGCTTATTCGATTTTTGAGGGAGGTCAAATTATATATTGAAATAATACGATAATAAGTTGTCAATTCATTCTTTTTTTTTTATCACTTTTTTATTTATTTTTTTTCTTTTCTTTTTTGAAAGAGAAACGAATACTGCATTAAAATCTGAAGATCTATAATTAGTCAATAATTTCAAAATATATTTATACAATTTTTATAATATTTATACACCTTAACACACACACACACACACACATATATATATATATATTAAAATATATATATATATATATATATATATATATATATAGTGAATCACTATATATATTTTTATAAATACTATATATGAATTTATTTATTTTATACTATATACAAATACTATTATAAATTTATTTGCAGTTTTACTTAATCTACTTTATTCTTCATTCTAACATTAAATACATACACACACAATAATTTTCTAAAACATTATTGCAAATAAAAACAAAAAGAAAGAACAAAAAAAGAAAAAGCAAAAAAGAAAATGAATGAAATGATATAAGCAATATTATAAATTAAGAAACAAAATTATAAAGGACAAATAAGGAAGGATAAAAATCGAAACATATGGAGTAGAAATCTTTGTGTATGTGTATGTGTATTTATATATAAACGTTGTTGAATGGGAGTTATCCGTTCTCCGACCCTAGCTCCTTCATCGCGAAAGGGCTCGTGAGGGTGCGCGTGGAAGCGGCTAGGGGTGACTCTGCACGCGAAGCCACGACGGTGGTTCAGGATGAAGGTAGAAGCCTCGCGATAGCGATAGCGACGCTTAGTAAAAGCCGGCCGTCCGTGGCAAACACAACCGCACCCTGTTGTCAATTTCCCAATAGATCATCGAAAAGGGGAAGCCAAGAACTTTACACTGCCATTCACTACTCTAATAACTCAACTCTCAAAATACAGAACATCTTCATCCGGCTACGACATTTTCATCACTAACATGCCACGGGTAAGTTGATTATTTATATATATATGTGTGTGTGTGTGTGTGTGTGTATGGGTTTATGTATAAAAGAAAAAGGAAGACGATCGAACGATGATCATTTTCCTATTTTATTTATTCAATTTTCTTTTTTATATTGTTAAGTCTGTAACATAATGAGTTGATCATAAAAAAAAAGAAAAGAGCAAAAAATTTCATCGAAATAATTTTCGGAGGTTTTAATATTGTATTTATTTTATTATTTAATTAAGTCATAAAAGTTATACATATTTTTTTCTCTTTTATATTAAGTCGCTTCGTATTTTTTTTTTTTTTTTTAATTAATTACTTGTAAATAAACGAATAGAGAGAACTCGGTTGATAAGTCTGATATCTATGTACGTATCTACGTAATCGTAATTAAAAATAAATTTGGAATGACTTCCTCGGATATAAATTCTGATGAAATGTAAGATCAAAGGAGATAAATATCGAGTTTTTCGCGTGATCTTTAATTTATTGACACGAGGGTACATATACGTATGTATCTACGTGAGATAAATCGGTAAAGAGGTTTCAGAGGCAAATTAACTGGTTTCACGTTAGCTTGATTGACCCTTCCCATTAAATCTTCAAACTTCATAAATGCGAACGCTGTAACTAACGTAATTTTAGTCTTGTTGTACAACGATAATGATAACAGCTTTGAACGATCATCTACCGGCAATAGTTCATTTTCTCAGCACGTTTTATAATAATTAGTATCTATGAGTATGTGTATATTTTCTTATGTGAAATAATATCGTACCATTGGAATTTAATTAATGGTTATCCTATTCGTCAATCGATGATTACGTTATTATAGTAAATACATATCACGGTTCGATTGCTAGTTCGGTGTAAAAAATAAAATAAATAAATAAATAAAAACTGACGTCATAAAAAACAAAAAAAAGAAAAGAAAAATTAAAAGACGAAAAAAAATATTTTTTAAAAGATATATTACCTTCTTAGCAACGATTTGTTACGGTTATAGCAATGACCACTGGTCATTTTCACAGAGGTGTGTGACGCATCGAGAGAACAAGTTAGGGGAAATTCGTTTGAATTGTAAGCTAGCTTGTCACATGTTTCAATCTCATATATTGTCAGAGGATAATGAATAAGACACGTGTCTATTGATAGTGAGTGAATTTTGTTGATTGTCATTATGACGATGTAACATATAATTTCGCTTTTAATGAGATCGACTGTAATCAATAGTGCCGATGAAATAATGCCGATAAAACGTGGATAATATAAATTTTGCAATTTTTAATCGTGTATTATAATTTTTCTATTCGTCACTTGACATCGTCATATACATGCAAACATACGCATACAAACGCAAACATCAATGAACGAGGAGTTTATTTATGAATGGCAATTTCCGTAAGCTTGTGAAATCGATTTTATTTTCTTTTATTTAGTCTTAAACAGCACTAATTAATCGATCGAGATTTATTAGAGAGATAAAAAAAATAAAAAATGCGTTACACAACGTTTGACTTCTAATCCTTCTTAAAAATATTTCTCTTATCATCAATAATATCATCAGTGTAATCCTTTTATATACATGCATATAATACATATTCGATGTATATATGATATATATATTATATATATATATATATATATATATATATATATATATATATATATAATAAGGGAAAAATCATCGAAAGCAATCGATTACGTCAAATTATGACTTATGCATTATGCTATAATAGATATATGTGTGTCTTTGTGTGTGTGTGTGTGTGTGTATATATGTATATATATATATATGTATATATATATATATATATATATATATATATAATATTATATATGAAACAGAAGGTTATAATATGATTATAACATTTCGCATATATATCATAATTTTTTCCTCAGCGATCTGAATACGAGAGCAAAGTACAGATTTTCAATGTAAGAAAGGGAAAGAGAGAAAGAGACAAAAAGATGTAGATATAGAAAGAGGGAGAGAGAGAGAGAGATAGATGGGAAATATTTTACGTACATTACATACATACATACATACATACATACATACATACATACATATATACATATATACATACATACATATATAAATGTATCTATTCTTTGTTTATAAACGATAAAAACAGATAATTTATTCATCATTTAGAAAAGTCTAATCTGTCAAAACGTCAATTAGAAATTGCAAGAATTAACAGTTTTTCAATCGCTAATAACCATAAACATAGGCGCCAATAAAATCATGAAAATTAATAGTCGGAGAAAAATTGTCAATAGACCGAAGAAACAGATTGAATTATGTTTATTCTTCTCTTTATTTCTTTTCTTTTTCTTTGTTTCTTCCCTTTTTTTTATGCAAATTGGCCAGATTTTTTTTTTAAAACGACATTTGAACACGATGTCGACGATGTATATACGTATAAATATAACTTTCGGCTATCATGCTAATTCGAGAAAGATTAGAGCCACGTGTATCATATCAACGCGATTAGTGGGCATTGACCACTGTTAATTTCCACGAGTGATACAAATTCTTCACTTTTTTTTATCAATGATTTAAGGTCTTGCCCTGTCTTCGGTAGATCAATGTTTTTCGTTTCGATCATAAAATTTAAATATTATATATAGAATAGACTAGAAAAGTTTCTATGAGTGTCGAAAATTTGATTTTAAAAAATCAATTATTCCTCTTCGAGATTTTCTGTGCTGCTAATTGTATTCCTTTTCAGTTGTACGATTTGATAAAACGAAAAAGAAAGAGAAAAGAAAAATGAAAATTAAAATCGATCTAAAGAATTTCGAGAAAATACTGAGAGAAAAAACTCGTAATTGATTTTTAAAATCATCTATAGCATATATTTATATAGTTAATAATTAAGTTTTCTTTGTGATAGCAATTTTTGTAAAACATCGCGAATACTACGATTCACTGTCATCATAGTCACAAAGATCTTAACTATCGATACGAAAACGTAAATGCTCACGGTCAAGGGCACAACGTTAGAAGTCGTTCTCTAAAACTATGCGACCACGAAGTTATATAGCGATGCCATAGAATTCTCTCACGCTAGGGTCATAGAATATATTGTTCAACATAAGTTTCAACGAACACATTTCGAATTCACTTTTGAATCTAGACGAACGGCCAAAAGATAATTTATCTTCAAAACGAAAATATATCTAAGGAGAAGACGAGACGATTTTAAAAAAAGAAAAAGAAAGAAAGAAAAAAAAACATTTTGTATATTTTAATAAGAATATGTAAATTCGAAGCAGTATATTCTTGGAATTTTTATGGACCATTTTATAAATGTCACAGAAGTTACGAGAATTCCACGTTTTATCTATTTCTATGAAATTTTATTGACATTTTTTGTGAATTACGTACGATACCACGTGCGATATATATATATATATATATATATATATATATATATATACAGCTTTGGAAATTATGTATTCATATCAGTAGAAATATAGGAATATAATATATTATTGCACTGTACGAATATTTAAATTCTCCACTGTATATATGCATGTATATATATATATATATATATATATATATAGACGGACGTGTATATATGTATATATATATATGTATGTATGTATATATGTATGTGTATAAATATATATTATCTATATAAAAAACATAGAAAAAAAAGAGAAAGAGAGAGAAAGAGAGACGACCCTCTTTCCTTTGGAATTGGACTTGGTACTATTTAGAATAATTAAGGCTAATTGGGTGTACGTACGTTAATTAATTGATGAATAACGCATTAATTGTTATCTTGAAACGGCTTTACATCGTACATATCCGGATGTGGAAAAGCGTGTCTGAAATGTAATAAAAATACAATCGTGCAGATTGTATTTTTTACAGACACGCGCCGTAGGACTTTGTTCTGTTTTTCAGGGGAAAAAAAAAGAAAAAGAGAAAAGAAAATAAAGAAAATATGTAACGCCATTATACCATAGTCTCCTATTGTGGAAGGCTACCACAAGGCGGTTGTCTACAAAGAAGACGTGAGTTCGTTATCGTCGTGTTCGAAGTGCGAAAAACGGGGAAAAATCAAGGGAGGAGTAAGGAAATGAAGGATGATAGAAGTTGAAGAAAAGGAGTCTCAATTTACCGCGAAGACAAAGTCTATAAAAACTCTTGTAGATATGGTGGAATGGTTCAATCCAGTTCAATCGCCGTTGCCAGGGTGACAATTCAAACTCCACAGATCAAGTTTCTTTTTCTTATTATTATTACACACACACACACACACATATATATATATATATGTATATATTGTTTTTTTCGTTGCTCGTCTAGACGTTAGACAATTTGTCGTTACGTGATTGAAAGGAAAAAGAAAAAAGCAAAAGAAGGGAAAAAAATATACTTCGATATATTGTCCATATTCCAAAGTGTAACCACTCCAACGAATAATCTTATCTTAGTCTCTCTCTTCCTCATTAATTTAATTTTTATTGTTTCCTCCTCGTCTTCCTTTTATTCGTCGTCTACGCTTCTTTGGAAGAAAACTTCGTTTTTTTTTTCTTTTTTTGCAAAACGAACATGAGAGAATTTATACTCTCTTTCGGGTTACTTCGTTTCAACTTCCATCTATTTATCGATAATTCATGCATAGCTAAGTACCTCGAACGACCATGATTTTCAGACCGGTATTACGAGCTAGAACGTACTTTATCTTTGCTAGGGCTATTAGTGCAGGTGTAAAATTCCCATGGTGTACCGTAAATCGCATGCGATCACGGAAATTAATAGTCGGGGCATGTCGTGAGTTCGTACGAGTTCTTCACGAGCTATGGTCTGAGACCTTACGAGACCTCTATCACGAGCACGTGAAATCCTATAGGATGATCTACCTTCATCTTCTTCTTCTTCTTCTTCTTCTTTTTCATCTCATCTTCATTTTTATTTATTTATTTTATCGAAAAATTTCTTGTCGAAAACTTGACAAAAAAGAAAAACAAAAAGCAGGATTAAAATTGACAGAAAATCCTTTCCAAAATTTATTTTGTTCATCCTAATCGCCAAAGTATATTCCATTGGATCGCCAAAACGTGCAATTACAATGGAACCATGTAGAAAAGTTTTAATTAGTTTTAGGAACATTCTTTCCTGTTAAAAGTTCACAAAGTTTCTCTCTGTGGCAAATTCGGTAACTAACACCGTTGTCTCTTTCTTCTTTTTTTTTCCTTTTTTTCTTTTTTTCATTAAATTTACCGATCCAACCACCGAGTTTTCCCTACTTTCCATAGACATGCGATTTCACTCGACGAGTTCACGAATACTTATTTATCATCGATTTACTTTTCTTTTTTCTTTCTTGTTATAACGAAATTGCTACCTCGAATTGCACGATTTAGTATAATTTATAGAATTTCAACGACCACTTTAGAATCAGAAATAACTTTTTTTAATAGAATAGAAGGTATCGTAATATTTTCTTTTTTTTTCGAATTTATCAACGATCGAGAGATCATTCGCACCAGTGATCGATCTGGCTACTTTATCTGACTACAACGATCAATTTGACTTCATGACTCCATGACAATGTGACATTATTTTCAAAAAGATACTACAATAGCAGCGGAAAGTGGTATTACCCGTACGAAAGTTAGGACAGTATATTCGTGGGTGATATCTTCCAGGTAGCTGCTTAAGCATATATTGATTGGTGCCATTCAGTGCCTGGTAGTCGTTCATGCTTCTTCTACTTGTATTATCTGAAGGCGAAGAACTCTTCAGGAGGGTCATATTAATGCGTTGTTCTTTAAAAATCACCTTTTGGAGTATAGTGGGGTTAAGGGTTTTTCTCCATGTGTTGTTTAGTTTTCAGTTCTTTCGCGAATTTCTTACTATGTGTTACGTTTTAAGAATTAATGGGTGAGTTGATGAAAAAAATATTTTTCTTTTCTTTTATATAGTTATTATACTTGTAATATAAACTACGTGTTATATACTTATTTAAGAATTTGAAATACACGTATGTATGAAATATAGTCTATCGTCAGGGGTATTACATGCGACTCGAATTATCGACAGTCGATCTATTTAAATAAATATAAAAATTATTTTAATTAATTACTTATTATGATATAATATTTGGATTGATATGATTTAGACATTATCCAAAAATACTGGTCAGTTAACACCAAAAGGACCGATGGAAAGAAGGAGACCGCCATTACTCAAAGGAACAAGTAAAATAAAGGAGGTATATCACATAATAACTAAAATTCTAACCAACTTCAAAATTTTATAAAATTTTACTTCGAAACTGTAACTAAAAATACTACGTCTAATAATGATAAAGATCATTTTATAAGAACATAAACATTATTTTATATAATAAAAGAGAGAAAATTATAATATTCATTTGAATTTCGTATCTACTTTAACTAATTTTCTATTGGTCAATTCGAAATGCGACAAGTTTAAATTAGCCAATAGGCTAAGCATGTAAAATAATCTTTCATACATGAATTTTTATCAACTTAAAAGATAACAAAAAATATGTTTAACTTTATTTGATAAAGTAAATTAAATAATAAAATATATTTTGTGTTTATTTATATATTTGTCAAGTAATAATTTGAAATTATTAATTACCGATTTACACCAATATTTACCATGACAACACATAAACATAAACATAATCTATGCAAGAAATAGAATGGTTTCTATTTGTTCTTCCTGTTGTTTATATTATTATATATTATTTATAAATAAAAACTATTTATATTAAATTTATATAAAATATAGTTAAGATGTGTTGACACGAGGAACGTGATATTTTTTTACAGTGAAACATAACCTATATTAAAAATTAAAATACATTTTTATAATGTAATATTCAGAGATTAATATTTTTTTTTTATAAATATTTGACGTTATTATATTTTCTTGTTATTATTTTTATTTATTGTATTATAGTCTGAACGAAAAACTAGTAAAATGGATCCTACATATAGTACAATCAGTTGTCCTGGGGACGATGAAGAAACACTTTCACCAGAAGCTTTAGTCAGGCAAAATTATGAATTACGACATCGCTTGGAAGAAGAAGCAGCAAGTTATAAAAGACGTTTAGATACTTACAGACAAGCTCAACAACATCAAGCTGCTCTTGTTTCTCGTTTGCAAGCTAAAGTAAATTTGTATCCCTTTATATATTTTTCTATCTATGAGATAACTTTTTTAAATAAGTAATAATAAGTAAAATTAATTATGTAAAAATTTATAGAGAAAAATTTTGTAGGTTTTACAATATAAACAAAGATGCTCAGAATTAGAAAGTGTGATGGCTGAAACTGCTGCAATAGATAATAGTAAACTATCTACTCAACCACAAGGTACATCTGCATTAGATGTTGCACATCAAACACTTAGAGAGATGCGTGAAGAGCAAATTCATGATTTAGATACTGCATTAAAAAAACTTGCAGAGGAGCGTAAAAAGTAATTATTACAAGTAATAATAATATAATGACTTTACATAAATAACATAGTATATAATAACATAGTATATAATATTTAAAAAAAATTGTTATATTTTTTTATATGCAGATGTGAAAAATTATTAGAATTAAACACATCTTTGAAAGATCAATTAGAAGAGACTAGTCAAACAAATGAAGCTCTCACAAATGATCTTCAAAAACTAAGTAACGACTGGGATATTTTACGAGAAGAATTGACCATAAAAGAAGAAGAATGGAAAGAAGAAGAACAAGCTTTTAATGATTACTATACTTCTGAACATAACAGATTATTAAATCTTTGGCGAGATGTTGTATCTGTAAAAAGACTATTTGCAGATATTAAATCTTCTACAGATAGAGATTTATCAAAATTAAATAATCAAATTACATCTGCTACTAACGATATTGTTTCTACCTGTAATAATACAAGTATTTTTATGAAGATGCAAACAAGTATAATTCAACCGTCTGTAAGTGCTTGATAATTATAATAATTTAATGTAATAATATTATAAACAGCATTGAAAATATTTTTACTTTGTAGGTATCGCAACAAATTCAAGAATCACAGATGGTTATGGATGTAAAGTCAGAAATGGGATTACTTAAGCAACAGTATGACGTTGCACAAAATGAAATTCGGATGAAGGATGACAGAATTAATCAACTGATCCGTGAAATACATGCATTGGTATATAAATTTGTAAAATAATAGCACAAATTAAACAAACTTTATATTGTATATACAATTCTATTTCTGTGCATACAGGAAGAAAGATGTGGAGAAGCAGAAGCACAAACAAACAATATAACGCGTATGCAGGAAGATATAGAAATTTTACAAAATGCCTTAAGAGATATAGCTCATACTGTTATTCAAGATGCTGAAACTCGTGACACTGAGAGTACGCAACCACCTCCACATGTTCATTTATCACCTACTGGACCAATTCCTCAAAGATCGCCAAGACGTGGAGCGAGAGCTAATACTATACCAGCTTTTGCAGAGAGTACTATTAGTGCCGTTCAAGCCGCTTTACATAAATATCAATTAACGATACACGATTTACAAGTACATCAATATTTATAAAATTTTACTTGTTTGAAAAAAAAAGAAAATCTAGTAAAACTTAAACTAAAATAACACTTTCATTATAGGTGAAATTGCAAACTCATAAAGAGCAATTATCATCATTTCGTAAGCAAAGCGAAAATGCAGAAGAAAATGTACGAACTTTACAAGTTAAAATTACAGAACTTGTTGGTGAATTGGATACAACACGTTCTCAATGTACACAACTTGTAGAAGAGAAAGAAGTTTTACATAAAAATTTAGATACTATTAAAATGGAAAAAAATGTATTAGAAAAAAATAGAATGGAAATCAATGCTATGGTATTATTTACTTTTTGTTAATCTTGAATATATATTTATTATTTATCTCTTTTTAAAATATCTAAATATTCCTTTAAAGGTTGAAACGTTAAATGCAGACTATGAAAAAATACAAAAGGCTAATAATAAATTACAAAAAATATGTGATAGTTTGGAAGATGATAAATTGTATCTTCAAGGTGAATTGGAAAGATTATCAAAGGATGCAGAATTACGGTAAAGATTTTGTTTTCACTTTCTGTTCTTATACACCAATTTTTTTTTATGTTTTTTACTAATAATTACTGTTGCATAATTCATTTCAGAGAATTGAGTCTTCGTTCGGAGGAAAACAGATGCAGCAAAATGAGAGAAGAGCTTTTAACACTACAAGAAGAATTGAATAAAACATACTTAACAAAAGATATGTTAGAACAACAAAAATTAGAGACAGATGCATTGATCTCACAAATAGAGAAAAGTAAAGGTAAAGTTTTCACAATATATATATATATATAGATTAATTTTTTAAAATTTATTTAAAATTTAGGAGACATTGAATTAGAATTGGAACATGTATTATTAGAAAAATCTGACATAAAAGAAATGTTATTAAAATTAGAATCAGTTTGTTCAAATCATGAGCAAGATAAACAGAGATTGCAAGAGGAATTAAAAAAGGTATGCTTTTTCTAAATTATAAACAAATAAAATGTAATTAAAAAAAACGTGCATTCTAAATTGTATTTATTTTAGACTATAGAAGAGAAAAATAAGCTTGCTAATCAATGTGCAGATCAACAAGGAGATTTAGGTTCTTTAAGAAAAGAATTACTACAAGCAGAACAAACGCGTTTAGATTTGGAATCTGAAAAAGTTACACTTAACGAAAAAGTTAAATTTTTAGAAATTGAGAAGGAAAAAATTGAAATGGAATTGAGTCAAGTAACTCGCGAACGTAGCGATTTGAGCAATCAGCTCTCTGTACTTGCACGGAAAAAAGAAACATTGAACGAAGAATTAATGAGAATAAGACAGAGATTAGAACAAGCTAATGAAATGAATTCAAGGATTAATAGAAGCTTGGAAGATCTTGTAAAAGATAACGAAGAAAAACAAGTATTTATTACAAAATATAATTATAATTTTTTGATGTGACTAATAAAAATTCTAATTTACATTATCATATTTTTAGGTACTTTTAGAAACCAATGAAAAAGAACTTCAAAGATTACAAGAACAAATAGCTTCGGTACGTTCTGAAAAAGAAACATTAGAGGGAGTTTTATATGATACGCAAACTAATTTAGAATCAACGCATATAAAAAAGTCTCAATTGGAAAAGGAACAAAAAGAATTGTTAATAAAGCAAGAAAGTTTAAAAGGACATATTGGAAGATTAACTAAGGATTTGGAGAATAGTCAAAAACAATCGCAGGATATCAAACAAGCTCTGGCACAGCAATGCTGTGACCAAGAAGCAAATTTTCAACAAGCCATTTTTAATTTAAAAAAACAAAATGAAGAAAATGTTAAGAAATTAAACGAGGAGAAGGTATATATATATATATATAAATAAAACTTTAAATACGTGACTTCTCGACCTTTATCATTTCTATTATGGCATTATTAATTAATTATAATTTTAATGATAGGAACAATTAAAGATAACGTTAGAAAAGAGATTACAGCAATCTTTATTACAACTTGGCGGGGAAAAAAATGACGAGATTAATCAATTGCAACAACGAGTTGAAGAATTGCAACAGCATATTGAAAATTTATGTCAACAGCACGAAGAAGTTCTACTTAGGGCTGAGAACGATAAACAACAAGCTCTCTTAATTGGTACATTACATTTTTATTTTTATATTTTTTATAATTATAAAATACGTAAAGCATATTTTTTCGTTGTTATCGTAGCTCATCATGATCAACAAGCACTGATGGAGAAATTAGAGAATGCCTTGCGTGATTTGGAAGAAGAAAAAGGGAATTTGGAACGTTTAAAAAGAGATACCTCAATTCGTAGCGAACAGGATCGTAATAATCTCAATCAGTTACGCGATAATTTAAATCGATTTAAAACAAAATTAGATGAGACCAAACTGAAGGGAGATGAAGATAGATTGAAGCTCGAATTAAAAATCGAAGAACTTTTGAAAGAACGTGAATCCGTTCAAAAGGAGTCAGAAGAACTTAGAGTGCAATTGCATATGGCGGAAGATAAATTAGATGGACTTCATAATCAGTTGCATGAGACTGTTAGAAAATTGAAAGACAGTAAGTCCTTTTCTTTTTTTTTTTTTTTTTTATAATACTTATAATGCATTAATATGTAAATAATTTATTATTAAATTCATAACTTATTGTTATAGCTGAAAATGTTAATGATACGTTACGCAAAGAATTGGTTGACGTTAGACGACAATTAACAGATTCAACATTTGAAAAAGAAAAATATAATACAAGTAACAAAGAATTAAGAGAACATATTAAACGTATAGAAGGTGAAAAACGTGAACAAGGAAGAGCGTTAGAGGAAACTTATCAAAAAATTGCAGGTATTATATTTGATTTCTTAAAAATTAGAAATTCATCTTAATGTAAAGAGAAGATAATTTTTAGGAATTTGGTATTAGAATTTCTTTTGTCATAATTTTTATTGATTTTTTTCTCTGTTCTTTGTTCTATTTTTTTTTATCTTTTTTTTTTTTATTGAATGTAGCATTAGATGATGCAAAAACAGCGATGGAAGCAGAAAGATCTCGTCTTCAAGTACAACTTCGTGATATGGAACGTGATATGTTACAAATACAACAACAATTTCGTCTCACGCAGGACGAGTTACAAAAGTCCAATGAAAATAATGCACAAGCACAGAATAATGAAAAGGAGTTACAAGCTAGATTAGCGAATGAAACGGAAGAAAGAGAACGTTTGCAACTTCAATTGCATCAAGTTAAAAAACAGGTAAATTATTATTAAATTACATTCAATCTTTCTTTCTTTTTTTTTCTATTATTCAATACAACAATAACGTTTCGAGAATTTTATAGGTATTGGATTTAGATAATAGTTTAGAAGTAACCAGACAGGAATTAGGTAAATTACGATCTCGTGCAGACGAAGAGGATGAAAGATGGAGATCTCGCGAGCAAGAATTATTAGTACGATTGGAGGATAGTCGTTGCCGTGAAAGAAAACTCGAAGATCAAAAGCACAATTTAGAAGTTTGCTTAGCCGATGCTTCCCAACAGATTCAAGAACTTAAGGTATTTTTTTCCTTTTTTTTCTTTTTTTTTTTTTTTTTTGAACGAAAAACAAGTGTTTTTTTTTATGTGATTACGCACAATGCAAGTTGTAACGCATTTTATATCAGGCACGTCTTGGAGGATCCGAAGGGAGAGTAAGAGCTTTGGATGCTCAATTATCTCAATTAGAAGTTGCTAAAAAAGAAGTGGAACAGAAATTGAGTAGCATTGGTTTAACATTACGTCGTATCGCTGGTATTCAAATGGACGGTTCTGTGAATATGCCATTTAAATTAATGAGCCCTTCGAGAAGATGGAGTCCTGCAAGAGGTATGAAATTGATTAAATGAAATTAAATTGAATTAAATTAATATTTCTTATTATATTTTTGTAATATGTTTTACTATAGGACACGAACACGGTGATTCTAGCAAAGATATCGTGATCGATGTTGATCCAGAAGCTGTAAGAAGAGGCATGAGATCTTTGATGCAACAAGTAGCACAAATCGAACGTGAAAGAGTATGTAAAAAATTATTATCAATGTAATCGTGAAATTATTCTTAAAAATCATATTCTATTTTTACGTTAAAGGATGATTATAAAACCGAATTGTGTAGTTTGAAAACACAACTTAGCGAGTATCAAGAAAATCAAACTAAAGTCGACGAAAGATTGAATAATTTATTAGCAAATATGAGGACTATACAAGAGGAGAAAAATTCTTTGGAAGCTAGAATGTCACAGAGAGAAACGAGCCATCAAAGCCAAGTATTAAATTATAAAATATATTACTGACTTGTCGATAACTTAATTATACCATAATATTATTCTTTATACTCTGTATTACGTTTTTAGATGGACATGTTACAACAGAAAACGGACGAGTGCGATCAACTCCGTGAGAAAGTATTAAATCTTGAAATGATCGTTAATTCTGATACAGAAGAAAAGAATTTATACGAAGTAAGATCAATAAAAAATAAAATAATTTATTTATATGTTAAAGAATATATATTTTTTTTTTTACTCATTTATCTCGTTTTTAGGAAAAATTAGAGAAGATGAAACAGACATTGAACAGAATGGAAAATGAAAGACGTAATTTACAAGAAGAACTTAATAAGAGTGAAGCTCGTGCAACAAAGTTAGAATTACAAAGAATGTCGTTGGAAGGAGATCTTCAAAGATTACAAATGATGCTACAAGAGAGAGAAGCGAATATACAGGTATTTTATTATACACGTATGTAAAAAATGTTGCCTATCATCGGGGGTATTTATCTTCCTCGATACTCTTACCAAAAAGAAGTTGTAACAATTGCTCGACAGATGGCTCTTGACAAACAAGCGCGAATTTCAACATTCGTATAGATTTGCGGATAATTATCGATACTATTGAATTAATCGTTTTATTTTTATTAGAAATTACAAGATCGATGCGAAACTCAAAATCGTACTACTGCTGGTTTAGAGGAACGTTGTGCGTCGTTAAAATCTACGATAGAACAATTGAATCTTGCATTGGAAAAATCATTCAACACGGAAAGTGAATTGAAAAATGAAATTAATATTCTACAACGTAATCTCATGGAAACTACTACGTGTTCACAAAACAATAATGAAAAATTGAAACAGGTATGTAATTGGCAATATATTAATAAGGATTACATCGGTTTTACTATTCCATTACAAATGGTATTACACATTAAATTGCAGTTGCAGAAACAACTTTCAAATACTGAAAATGAACGCAGAGTCTTGGCCGAACGTTTGGATTCTATTCAACAATCTTTAAGTGATTTAAGACATATGAATCAGAATCTTCAAGATCAAGTTGCCAGATTGCAAACTGAATTAGCTAATAACGAAGTGCAACGATCAGGATTAGAGGCACAATTAAGATTAACTAAATGGCCGCAAGAAGGGGGTGCGGATAAAGACGAAGATTTGATGAGACAATTACAAATTGTTCAAAGAGAGAAAAGTGAGATGCGAGGAAAATTAGATGCACTTAACGACAAGGTATAAATAACGATTATTCTTAAAAAATTTATACCGTTATAACTTACTTATTTAATGAATTACATAGGTGAAGTTATTAGAAACTGAAAAACGTACTCTGGAAAATCAAGTATCAACTTTGAAGTCTGTCGGTACTCGTAGTAAAAGTTACGAACGTCCTGAGAAAGCACATATCGAATTATTAGGCAGTTCTTACAGTTTTGACAATTTGGAACAAGAAAATAGAGAGTTAAGATTGAAGATTCGAAGATTAGAAACGCAATTGGCAGAGAAGGAAGCCGAACTAATAAGAGCCAAATCGATCTATACACATTCACATTCTATATTAGAATCCAGTAGAGATAGAACAGGAGAAATAGAACGATTAAGAGCAGCTCAATTACAAGCCGAAAAATTATTAGAAGCGAGAGAGCAAAGTCATCGTCAACAAGTTATACGTCTTGAAAATCAGGTGATTTTTATTTCTCTCTCTCTGTATATATATATATATATATATATATATATATATATATATAATATTGTAATTAATTAAATTACTACTCTTTAGATTCAATTATTGCGAGAACAACTCAATCAAGAAATTAAAAGACGTCAATTATACGTTCTCAGAAGTTCACGAGCTGGTAGAGAAATGCAACAATTGAGACAAGCGTTGGGTGATTCCTTAAGAACTGTAGCACAGGATCCATCTCTTGATGCAGTACTTTTAGAACATGAAGCTCGAAAATTAGATAGTACACTCACGAGTACAACTAGTTTACCGCCGTCATTAGCATTAGCTCCACCGTCAACATATGATAGATCTTCCACTCCATCGCGATTAGAAAAAACATAATTTTGACTGAACAAAGATTTAAAAACTGCCATTATTCAAGAGAATATATTCAGGGGAAATAGTTTAATGATCTTTCATATATATGGAACTGTTGTTTGATATTCTCACAAATAGTTATAATTAGCTTTAGATTTCTCTTTAGAATATAATATTCATTGATATAGCTTACATTCCATTTAAGCAATTTATAACTTAACAATGAATGTCATTCTTGTTGACATTTTATGATCTTTGAATATAATGATTTTTACGTGAGAAAATTTTTATTTAAATGAACGTCACTTTGATAAATTAACTTTTTATCATAAAATATTATGCTTCCACTAAAAATGAGCTAAAAATTACGTTATTAACGAAAGAAAATATTACATCACAAATCAACTGTTTTTGAAGAGTGTATACATATATACACGCACATACACATATATATATGTATGTATGTTCTCATAAGTTTAGAACATAATAGAATTTACAATATGCTATTAGCGTGCGCTGAAATCAAGATTTTTATAGCATTATTTATATTATTACATTTTTTAATTTATATACTTATATACACGTATTATTAGAATCAAGAAGTTTTTATAATGTGATAGATGGGACATGAAAAAGCCATCGTAACGTTTACTTAATCCGTCCATATAGACAATAGTTATATTCCTAATATATTTACAATTTAGGAAATAACTAATTAATAATTAATTTTTATTTCAAGATGTTTAAAAACATTGAAAACCTTATAAAAACATATAGGGATTTATAATATGTCAAAGAGGGCAGTGCCTATAAAATATATCATAACAGTAAGAATAATGCTATGTTTAGTCTTGATTAGAGACTAAACAGTTATCAAACAAAAGCATTGTAGAAGATTGCTTCTGATTATATATTAGATGAAAATTAGGGTATTGTACACTAGGAAAGTACTAAAAGTGAAAATGTAGGTTGCAAAGAATGGATTGTGTCTGTTCTTTATAATTAAGAATATAGACATTCAGTCCAGAGATGAAAGCATAATCTAGTTCGTTTAAAATGACATGTTTCTATATAAAAAAAAAAAAAAAAAAACAGTACAAATATTCGGATAACGTATTTTTAATATGCCACAGAAAACTTGAGTTGGCAAACAAGTAAAATCGTGTTCCTGTTTTTCAAAACTAATGATCAATTTGTCAATATGTTTTATAAATTGTATTATGACCGGATAATATTGTCACATCCGTCACTTATTGTTTATGCTATATAAATCAAGTCACGAGAAATATTTAAATAAAACAGGAGACTTAAGTTTCAATGCAATCAATTGTAACTTCTAAAAATTGATATCGTACACTTTCGTGACATCATGTTATTACACGCGTTTGTGATTTTATAAAAATATATGTAGTTTAATATTGCAAAATGAAATAATGAATTGTCTATAAAATAGGCTTATCAAATAAACAGTGTAGTTACATTTAAATAACAATTGTAGTTCTCTCTATATTAATTTCTGTATGAATTTCATCACAAATTTTTTTATTCATTTGTTTCATTTTCAGATATATTTTTTTTTAATTTTTTTGTTTTATACCTTGGTATAAACTTATGTCGCCTTTTTTGACTAGTTTTTCCTTCAAATAATTCTGAAAAAAAAATTTATTAGAAAGGAATTCTGACTAGTCCTTTTTTTAATAAACTGAAAAAAATTTCTATAATATATTTACCCTTCTCAGGTTCTTCTCCTACTTCTTCTCGATAATATTGAGCATCGTCGTCTTCTTCTTCTTCTACAACACTTTCTTCCATAGATTCTTTTGCAATTTCCTTTTTCTTTTGCATTCCTTTTAATGATTTTTCTTTATGTTCTTCTTTTCTCAATTCTTTCTTCTTTTTATTTTCCTCCTGTGTCTTTCTTCTTTTTTCTTTAAGCTTTTTCTTCTCCTCCCGTTTCTTTTGTATTTGAAGTTTTTCCTCTTCAGTTTTATGAATAAATTCGTGAAACAAAACCTCGCCATCGAGAAGTCCACCTTCTACTTTCATTAATTGTAAAGTAATTCTTGGCCCTAATTCAGAAAGTCTAATAGCACTAGTAGTATTTTCATGATTTCCTCGAGATGATAATTTTTGCGATAACGTAACATGACTGGTAGGATCGTCTTCCGCTTCGCTTTCGGATACTGTCGATTTTGTCAAAAACTCTGAAAAGTCTTGACATTTTGAAAGATTCGGTATTTTAGCTCTTACTAATTTTGTAACACCTTTTGATAAACCAACGGGTACAACTTTAATAGCATAATGTCTAAAATCAATTATTTTTGTAGTTGTATTATAATTTAAGCATACGCAACGACGAATTGTACTTAAATCAACCTGCGAATATGATAATTATTGCATCAAATTCAATGAATCAAAATATATTTAGATTTTTTGTAAATAGAACTTACATTAGTTAAGTTTATAGTTGGGAACATGTTTTGAAACATTGAAGCTATTAATTTTAACTGCATACCCTCTCCACTAAAGTTATTTAATACAATTAAAGGAGAATTTTTAAAAGCTTCTTCAAATACCATTTGTTTTTTTAATGTAGATACTACATCTTTTGCTAACGAGAAATTATGTACTTTAAAAGTGAGCGTCGGTCCTCTGGGTAACCTATTGTATACATATTAATTGTTCAGTTTCTTTTTAATGTCAAGAGTTAAACATCACTAATAGAACACATAATATATGTACAAACCTGCAGAGTTTAAGATACATCCCAAGTTCTGTTCTTGTAAAAATACATAAATGACTAACGTGTAACACACCGGCAACTGATACAAAATCCTTAATACTATTACGTTTTCTAGCTTTCAACGAACTAGCAGTAAATGGTTCCATAACTCTACGAAAATCCTTAGTTAATTCTATTATGTGTTCTCCTGGTAAACCACGATGAATTACAAACGAGTGAGGAGCTTTTACTAAATCTTCTTTTTCTTCTATATTTAATTGTTTATTTCGCTTAACACAACGTCCCTAAAAAGATGAAATATTTATATACATAATAATAAAGCGTAATTAATATCTATACGCTAAATTAAATTACCTTTTTACGATGGCCCATCTTGTTTTCACTTTAAGGTTAAGTTTAAAACCACGTGTTCAACTTACACGATTTTATTTCCTTAAAAGTGATTTGATTAAAATCTTCTTAAAGATTATTTCACCTGCACTGTATTTATATACGATATATTTTTATTTAATATAAATTAACTTTATATAAAACTTATACATTTTATTATTGCCATATTGCGAACGATACACACAGCACCAATCGGCGTACGGAAATGGCGATCGAAGAGCTATCTATAGGGAAATTAGGTAACCAATGTCCTTCCTGGTAATTACAAATGTTATTGAAAGCATCGCTCGTAATTTGTTTATGTCTTCGAATATTATATCTCAGACGGAGAACGAAGCCGACACGCGCAGGAGTCATTTCACACGTCCGCTAATGAACTTTAATTTTAACTTTTATTTCAAATAGTAGAGTCTACAATAATACTTCCATCAATTTTATAAAATTAAAGTAATTTCGTCGAATAATAAGAATAGAAGAAATATGTAAATTTGTCAAGAGAGAGAGAGAGAGAGAGAGAGAGAGAGAGAGATGAAATCATAAAAAAAATATTATTTCATACGTATATACACATTACTCCGCATCATTCAACGGTTTCACAACATTACCGTAACTCGCAAGACGATATTATACGTTCGTCACTTTTATCAGACAGTCTTCGAAAGTCAGTGAACTCGTGTTGATTACTCGTTAAATATCACCGATCATTTTCTTCGATCAATTAATTTGTCGAGTAATTTCGATCAATCATAATCCGTATAAGAAATAGCAATTAGGTTATGATACGTAACAAAATGGAGTATATAATTTCGTACGATCGATTTTGAAGAATTCGTATTGCGTTTAATTAATAAGAGAGAGGATCGATGGCGCAAAAAAAAAAAAACATGCGTAGTAAGTAAATATTTACGTGATATTATCGAGCGTATTAACGAGAGTACGCACATTAGTTAAATAGTTCGCCTATAAATATTAATCTCTCAAGGATAAACAATTCTAATGCGAATAATATTCATGACAAAGGGTGGCATGTTGTAATAGACGCATACATAAATAAGTTTCTCGGCACGTATACGCTTCATAAGTACATCGTGCCAGTTAATTTCAGCATAAATCCTGGAAATCCCATAGACGAAGAGGAGGAGGAGGAGGAGGAGGAAAAGAAGAAGAAGAAGAGGAGGGAGGAGGAGGAGGAGGGAAAAAAGAGAAAAGAGGGAAGGTCTAACAGGCAGGGTGGGTTAGAATCGTTGGGAAGCGCGGGAACTTCGGTGTAGCTCGTTAAGCGAAGAAAACTTCTCTCACGGTCCAAAGTTCACGGCCAACCTTGCGATCTTTATCTACGCGAGCTATGTGAGAGCCTTTAACCCGTTCCACGTTGAAATTGCGTCTTCAATATAAGGACGTAGGACGTGTCGTGTTCAACGTCGAAGGGACTAGAAAATTTTTCATTAAAAAAAAAAAATAAATAAATAAATGTAGAAAAGATATAATTATAAGGTTAGGTTTAATAACATATAAATTATGATATTAATTTATTACAAACTTTTCGTAAAGGTTATATCAAAAATGAATGTTACTGCAAGCAGATATGTATGTTAATATGAGATTTAGGTTAGATTTGATTTATGTACGTGTGTGTATGTGTGGATGAGATCATGCATGAGCATGGTCAATAAGAGACTAAAAGAATTTCTTCTCTCGGTCTATTCTTTTTTTTAAACTAGAAAGAAAATTTCATTTCGATTCAGATCGAAATTCTATTCTCTTATTTCTTTTTGAGATGTACTTCCTACATCCGTCTCGCAAAAATCTACTTTTCTTTTTCTTCTTGTTTCTTAGTTCCCCGCCGTGCTGCTCTTTACCGATTATGTTTTCATTTCTCTGATTTGTCGGCGACGATGCGGATAATAGCTGCCATACGACGTACCAGCTACAGAAGATAAACGCTTAGAGTAGAGAGGTAACGTCTGCCATATGCTAGGCTGGAAACCGGCCGTGATTTTTGTCGATGTTATGCTAGTGGCGTGAGGAATTCGAAAAACAGAAAACTATAATGCCCGAGAGAACATTCGCAAAATATATACGTACGTACATACGTACCTATGTAGCAACGTTAGAACGCCGTTTCGAGGTTAGGAACGAATAATAATCTGACTTATTTCTCGTACTTACAAAAAAAAAAAAAAGAAAATAATAATAATAAAAAAATAAATAAATAAACAAATAAGATTTCAAACAAAAAATACGTGAAACGACGTAATTATAAGGCTAGATTCAATTACATATAAATTATAATATTAATTTATTGCAAACTTTTCGTAAAGGTTATATCAAAAATGAACATTATTGCAAGACAGATATGTATGTTAATATGAGATTTAGGTTAGATTTAATTTATGTGTGTTGTGTTGTGTTATGTGTGTCTGTATGTGTGTATGAGATCATACATGAGCATGGTCAATACGAGACCAAAAGAATTTCTTCTCTCGATGTATATACGTGATAAAAATATTTCTTTTCTATCTCTTAATATATCGTAGGGGAAACCAATAGAATCTCGTATACATATTTCACATTGGCAAAGAAAATAAGGTGCAGCAGACGGCGTGTACCACGCCTCAACGCACTCCTACCTTACTGATCCCGATTGTAACAGAACTTGTGCAGGATTATTCCCGTGAGCGTGTTTCGATCTAACAAATCGAAGATAGGAAGAAACTCGTTTATGCAGCTGCTATTTATATACGTTTAACCCGAAACAAACAAATGAACGAACGAAAAAAGAGAGAGAGAGAGAGAGAGAGAGAGAGAGAGAGAAAATCATTTCGTTCGGGAATAATAAATTGAAAATTTTGTAGTAAAATTAATAGCATAATATATATCAAGTTAATAGTAATAGTAGTTATAAAACGAGACCAGAAGTTTCTAGATAATATTAAAAAATCGATTACTCTTTTTTTTCACGACTTTTTAATAAATAAATAGTTTTGCGATCTGAATAAAAGAAAGAAAGAAAAAAAAGAAAAGAAAAGAAAAAATGTCATACGTTCGATAATTTTTAACATTGCTTAAGAACTCGTCAATGTGTTGCGTGACTGAAGGGATAATACAAAAATAAAAAGAAAAAAATTATCGTTACAGATAAACGAAAAGGATCAATACCCTGTTCGTAATGAATCGTTTACATATGTATATAAATTAAATACGTATATAAAAAAAAAACGAATCGATCTATCCTTGGGTAGAATCAGATTGAGTACAACTACAAGAGCTACATGTATCGCACGTCCGTGAGGACGAAGACGTGCTAGAATTTGAATCGCTCAGTTTTGGCGGTAGAATGTTGTCGTATAAATCGTCATGGCCGAGGAAGCACTCGAGGATCGACGACCGAGACCGATTTTCTTCCGTAGTCGAGGAGGATACTATGCTAGTTGAGTCACTCAGATTAGATCTTTTCACATTTGGCGGAAGTTCGCTAACTTCGTCGTAATTCACCGTGGTCACACCGTACATATTGCAAATAATTCTTTCCGGTTTTCTCATTAACATTTTATTATCCTTCGAATCGTTGGAAACTATTTTCGTCGTTTCTGTTCGGTCACGTTTCTTCTTTATCCTTCTCGACGACGTGTCTTTTCGATATTTGATATTTTTTTTTAAAGGCGACACGAGTCGACGTTTCGGTTCTCGTTTAACGATCTTACCATATTTTTTATTAATATTATTCTCGGATAATTCATTAACTCGATCGTCGTTAGAATGCTTATTCTCAACGAACTGTTTTTTCATTGATTTTAATTCAACGAACGTATCTTCCAAATCGTTATTTTCCGATAGTTGACATTGTAAAAAATTAGTGACGTCGATGAAAGAAGAATCGTTGGTAGTTGAGTCATTATTTAAATTAGAATCGTTGTAATTCACTTTTTTTTTGATAGTCATACGATCGTCGTCGTGGTAATAAAAGAAATCGTTTGATCGAGGATTATTGGAGAGACTTTTTTTTTTCTGTAATCGTTGAAATATTTTCTTGGCGAAAATCTTGCGAGATTTGAGTTTTCATTGTTTTTAGGAGTATAATCGCTCGAGTATCCATCTTTCATAACCATTTTCTTTCTTTAATTTAATCGATGATGATACCTCGTCGAAGTTACAGTCATCATTGATCCGATACCAGTAACGATGGACTCGAGAGATAACATTGCACTTTGTTTAAAGTCACCTGTCAGTAAACATCTATTTTTATCATTTCATTAAAAACAGGTTTAACTTCTTAATCGGCTAGTTTGATCTTACTTTTGAATTATGTAACTGTATTAATGACACTAACATTTTTAATTTACATATGTTTATCTTGCGTTCAATGAAAAAACAAAAAAAAAAAAAAGAGAAAGATTGCTAAAGAAACGTTCGTGGATTTTTTATTTTATTTTATTTTTTTACTTTAAATACATATATTTTCGTTTAAAAAATATTTTTTTATACGAGATTGTCTTAGATATTTTGCAACTTATATTTATAACATCGCAAAAGAACCGTCAGTGAAATAATGAATTTATTATAAGTTTAAATTTCAAGACCATATCGAGAAGTTATGTTGGAGACATTTCGCGGAAAAAAGAAAGATAAAGAAGAAGAAGAAAAAAAAAGATCTTTTCGATATATAAAATAATTTTAAAATGTACTACATTTACAACGGTTTCTTATATTAAGTTATTCTTTTCTAAGAAGAATATAAAAGTTCCTTCAATGTAACCTTGTTATTTTATTGAAGTATCGTAGCATCAATAGCATAAATGCGGTTATATGATACTAGACTATTTTACATGCATCCAAGATAATGTAACATTAGAAGCAAGATATTACGCTACTACCTAACATAATATTATATAATTATAGATATTATTAAACCGTTTTTATATTGTAGTACGTCCGTACGACGTAACGTTTACCGACGATTGCATAAAAGCAAAAGAAAAAGAAAAAAAAAGAAAAAAGAAAAGAAAGAAAAAAAGAAACGGATTGATTTTCTCCAATTTTTTCTTTCCTTTTCTTTCATCTTTTTTTTTTCAATTTTACAACTCAGTATGCATTTATATTATAATCCTAATAATAATTGACTTACCCTTTCTGGATAATATGGAATATCAATGTAACGTGATATCGGTCTATACCAGGTGCTACAACCACTTCTTAAATGAAAATAATACGTTTTACCTGGAATACTTTTGGATTTGCATTCCACCCAATCGTGTTTTTCAACATAATCGCCAAACGATCGAACGTTATTATTGAAAAATGTTGATCTTGACGGATTATCAACTTTATTATTTTTTGCACGTTCCAATTGATTATCACTGGCCAAATTAAACGTCGACCAATTATTGTCGTTATCATTTTTAGACTCATTGACATCCAACGACCAATCGGATCCCTCCATTGTTTAACATTTTTTTTTAAACAAACGAATTACGAAGTGAAACGATAAAAAAAAGATACTTATTGTAATATCACGATAATGAAATTCTTCGACACATAAGTTTACATCTTTATACCGTACTACACGATATACCGAAGTAGTGCGTCGCGATTTAACGAAGATTGGATGCTGCATTATTATAAAGCAATTGAAAATGAGCGCCATCTTCGATAAACTTTATTCTTCCTAGATTGGTAATTTTCTATTAATGCGTCAAATTACAGGAGTGCAACGTAAGAATATTTAATTAATACGCAGGACAGAGAGAGAGAGAGAGGGAAAGAGACGAGTATTACAAATAATGATTGATAACTTCGAGAAACAAAACATTTTAATAAATCTTATATACGTATGTATTTGTTAATAGATCTTATATATGTATGTATTTTTTGTTTACTAAGTTATGGGGCGGGAGGGCGATATAGGGAGAAAAAAAAAGAAAAGAGAAAAAGAAAAAGTCTAGGTATATTTTACATTAAGTTGAGAGTCACTAAAAAAAAAAAAAAAAATTCTCATCTTTTATTTTTACTTATCTAACTTATTTATTTATTTATTTAATTTCTTTTTCTCGTTCGATCGTCGATAATCTCTCCAATTAATTGAAAAAATTCAATAATTTTATTCGTTTAAAATAAATAAATACCTGACACATACACACATATACACAAACACACACACGTACCCGTATATAGAGCATATACCGCCCGTGGCGCTACTCTAGTGGGGATTCTTTAAAACATTCCGTCGGTCTTTAGAAAATGATTTATAACGTATTACCTGGCCATCTAAACGTTGTTTTTCCGGTTCGTTATTACGTGCGGTCTTTGCATATCTTTTTTTTTTCGGAACGTTTGAATTCGAAAGGAAAGAAGATGATGTGGTATAGGTGAGAAGGAGAGGAGGTGGTGGTGGAGGGGGAGGGGGAGGAGGGGGAGGGGTAAAGGTCCACCAGTGTGAAAAGAAATTTGACCTCGGAGTATAATCGAGACAAAAGGTTCGAATCTCGTTCCCTAAGTTTTCCCTATAGTTCACCTTTTATGCGAGATAGAGATGAAGTTGGAGAGACATCACGCTGCGAAAAGGAGGTGGAAGAAGAAGAAGAGGAGGAGAAGTAGGAGGAGGAGAAGGAGAAGGAGGGGGGACCCCCGAGTGGTCGTCGTTAAGTGAGTTTTCTTTAGAAAATTGCTCTCTTTTTCTTTTTCTTCTTTCTGCTCTTTTCTTTAAACTTTTTTCCTCTTTTTCTTATTCCCTTGTTTTCTTTCTTCTTTATTTTTTTTTTTTATGGGGAACCAACCATGATTACACGGGTGGACGAAGGGGTGGAGTGGGATGGGGGGGGGAGGATATCGACGTCTCTTTTACTCGGATGAAAATTTTTTGTTCGAACAAAAGAAGAACCTGCCTCGCGATGAAAAAGAGAAATTGTGAAATAAGAGAGAGGATGGAGAAAGAATGAAATAGAGAGAATAGTTCAACATTAGTATTCTTACATTCTCGTTAAAATTCGTTCGAGTTCGTTCAAGTTCGCTTTTGAATTTTTTCGTTTACATAGTCGGTTCGTCCTTCGGGTATCTTCGTGTGCCACCCTCTTCCCCCTCTTCTCTGTCCAATTCCGCTCAGTTCGTTCGTTCAGCCGCCATAACCGAAATTTCATTTTCATATCGACCTTCGTCAAGTGTAGGAAATTTCAAAAAAAAAAAAAAGAAAAGGAAAAATAAGAAAGAAAGAAAAAAGGTATGTGCTATAATAAAAGGAGAGAGAATGCTGCTTTTTCGTAATTCGAGAGTTTCTTGAAATCTTTGATCGTTCGAATCTAAGAGAGCCTTCGTATCCGCACCGTTGAATTCAATAGACAGGATATACTCTTTGCGAGCATACACACATACATACATACATACATACATAAATAGATGTATATACATGCAAGTATACACGTGCATAAGTACATACATATATAAGAATATACCTAGCGTTCACAAAGAATTTTTTCCTCTTTTTTTTCCGGAACATCATCCCCTTTCCCTCTCCCACCCCCTCAATTAACCAACGTTGGAACCGTTGTAGAAACGCTTTTTTAAATTCTCCTACAGCACCGTCCTTGAATCCTCGTCGAATCCTACAGGGAACCTGTTGGAAAGTATGAATTAGTGGTTCATGAATTTGTAGTGAATCGATCGTCCTCTCTCGTAATCCGTTCTCCATCATATTTCTCTTTCCACTTGTATCTTCTTACCCACTACCCTTCCTTTCTCTAATTCCTCTCTCTTCCCCTCTCTCTTTCTCCCTTTACTTCTTTTTCCAATTGATTTCACGACTTATCACATATATAAACAGTTTCTTCCCTAACGACGAGAGTTCGCGTATAGTCGCGTATTACAAGTAATTAAAAGAAGAAAAAAAAAAAAATAGAAAAAAGAAAGAGAAAAGAAGAAAAAACAGAGAGAGAGAGAGAAAGAGGGGGGCGGGGAAGGAAGAAAAAAAGGAAAAGAAACAAAAAAGAAGAAATAGAAAAGAAAAGAAAAGGAAAAAAAAAAACCAGAAAAGAAGTTGGAAGAGAAGTGAGATACTCTTATACACGCTACGCCACGTTACTATCCTCTCTGCTATCTGCCTCGGCATAGATAGTATAAAGAAGGAAAGAAAAACGAAGGAGGAAGAGAAGGACCGTGAGGACCATTCGAACGTGGTGCTTGGTAGTGGTGGTTTGGACCGTTATTTGGCCCCAGCGTCGCGGGAGCGTTGTCCGGACATTGCGGCCTGCTATTTCTCCCCTCTCTTACGTCTCTCCTCATCGTCCTCTTCTATCTCTTTCTCTCTTCCTCTCTCTTTCTGTCTTTCGTTCTATCTCTCTTTCTTTTCTACACCTTCTTCTTCTTCTTCGTTGTTCCTATCCTTCTCCTCCTCCTCCTCCTTCTTCTTCTTCTTCTTCTTCTTCTTCTTCTTCTTTCTCCTTTTTATCTTACCTTTCTTTTCTTTTTTTTTACATCTCTCTCTCTCTCTCTCTCTGTCATGTTCTCTTTCTCTTTCTTTTTCTCTTTCTTTTTCTCTTTCTTTTTCTTTTTCTTTTTCTTTTTCTTTTTTTCTTCTTCTTCACTTTTCTTTTACTCTTATTCTACATACGTACGTAAGTACGTTCTCCTCCTGAACTTGGTTCACAAACATGGCCGCACACAACCCTCTTCCACTCCGGTCTTATCCAAAAGAGAAAGAAAGATATATATATGTGTGTATATAAAATATATATATATATATAAAAAGGACTTCGTGCAACGCAAGGAAACGTTCGAGTCGACGTACCAAACGATTATTCGATTTGAAAGGGGCACGCGATGCTTTAGAATATTTTATTAATTTCGCCGCGTCACGAGATTGCGTCGTCGTTTAAATACAATGAGCTTCTCTCTCTCTCTCTCTTTCTCTTTCTTTTTTCTTTCTTGTTCTTTTGCTCTCTTTCTCGTTCTTTCTCGTTACACTACTCAAGACATATACATTTGTGAGAGATACGCCAATAAGGATTGTTGAAATAAATTAATGTTCGTTGGTAGGAAGAAAATATTCGTTAAGACGGATTTATCGAAGGGGGAATCATGAATATAATCGATTATTTATCGAAGGTCAATGTATATTGTACGGAAAGGTGTACGATATATAATGGTCGAGAAAACACGATGGTAGGATTTGTTCGTCACCAATAAAATTTGCAATGGTAATAAAATGTAAAAGTAAACAAACGAACGAAAATTGTTCGTTTGTTCGCAAAAACAAAATAAAATAATAGAAGCGATTTATTATTTTCTACCACCGACAGAAATTCGTTTTACGTGCGAACTTTTTTTAATTTTTATGACACACACACACAGACACATATACACAAAAACGCGAATAATGTTACTTACATTCGCTGTCTAGTCAGAACTTTTTTAATTTCTTTTTTTTCTTCTTTTTTTTTTTTAATTTTTCTTCACCCCGAAAAATTTTCCACGCGAGAGAATCGATGGTTATGATATCGATCGAAACCTTTTCGTGGCTGTCGAGCACATGGCACTGTTGAGCAAACTGGCTTGATCGCTGGGCCAGTAGGTCTCCTCGTCAGCTCGTGGCCAAGGATAACAGTTCACGATTGTACCGTTTGCCTTAGCGTTATCTGAAACCGTGTCAACTTTGTCTTTCCATTTCGTCGCGCGGATGAAAAGTGAAAAAGTGGATGGGAGGATATCGAAAGTGATCCAAAACACGCACGTCTTTGACGTGTAAGATATTTTTTTGGACCCAAAGTTCGACGATACGTCCATCATTGCAATTCGTTTGATTCGCGAAAGAAAGGAGAAAAAGAAAGACGGAACAAAAAAAAGGAAAGAGAAAAAAGATTACTCAAGACGACCATTCATCTTCAAAATTTTAATGTAATCTTTTTTTTTGTAGGATTACCAAATCCAACAATAGATTAGTCGATACATGTGTAATTGTAAATTATATTCGTGTTGAAAAGAATCGGATACGTTGTCTCGTGTCACGTTGGAGTCGCGAATGGAAGATCTTCTTGCAGGGAAATTTGATAATATCATCTTATTATCGTTAATCAGATTAAAAGACTTTATCTCTATCTCGGTCAACCAAAGTAAAAGAGAGAAAGACGCGTAGGATAGTGTTAAGGTCGGCCGTTAGCCAACGATACACAACAGGCAAGAGGCTAAAGCGCCGGAAGGCGCTTCTCACCCGCGAAAGTAGGATCACGCTCGATTTTCACTCTCCGTGTTTTCGATTACGTAAGTACCAACGGCTTACGGTTTAATAAAACAGTTACGCTCGCCTACTTGTTCGAACGTCACTGTATGCGTAATTATTCGCCGTGACAGATCGGCCATAGTGAACGATAAGAGTTAGAATCTTTGTCTACTTCGAGAACGAAAGAATTTGTTTACGATCGAAACGACTTCCTATAACGCGTCTTCATTATCATAATCAAAAGTAGAGATTTAAAATTATACATAGACATGTATATGAATACGCGCGTGCACGTGTGTGTGTGTGTGCTTTTTTTTTTACGGAATTACGATACTTTTGTAAAGCGCATCATAACGTATCGAGATAAAAAAAAAGAGAAAGAAAAAAATCTGACAAGTATCTCCGACCAGTAAAAAATATTCAGTAAAAAAAAAAATCGCGTTGGATGTCCCGCTCGACCTTGACCTCCGGAAGACGCCTCGCTGAATCGTTTCGGTAAATGGTAGTTTACTTAAGGGGTTACGTCATGATTCATATAATTGATGGGATGTGGAACTAAATGTACCGTTAGTTAGCCGAGAAATAATCTTGATTTTTGAGATAATCCTGATAAAATATGAAGGATATCGGTCGAGGAAAATCAAGCCGTTTAACATCCGGTACCTGTTCTTATTTGATCGTATCGATAACATAGGAAAATTATTTTCCGGTCTTATTAATTAACAGTTTAAAATCTATCATCATATGATTAATAGAAATTCTTATGGGTTATTCATGTGGGTGGTTTAATTGCAATCGTCAACCGGAAGAATCGTCACTATTTGACGATTCATTATGTGAACGTGTAAGATTCTAACGTTCTTTCTATTCCTTCCTATCCGCACTCATCTCCTCTAACGGTCCACCTCCTCAGCTTTGCTCGGCAAGATTTAACGATTAGCTAACACCGCTTGTGCAATCACCGTTGCGCAACATGGAAACGTAATTCGTAAAAGTGTTACAAGAGGACGGGCGACCGAACGGATGCCTCGTGTTCATCCGAAAGGGGAGTGGAGGAGAAGAAAGAGGAGATGGATGTGGAGGTGGATGAAGGAGAATGAGGAGAAGAAGAAGAAGAAGAAGAAGAAAAAGAAGAAGAAGAAGAAGAAGAAGAAGAAGAAGATGAAGGAAGTGAAGGAGGACGAAGATGAGGAGAAGGAGGAGGAGGAGGAGGAGGAGGAGGAGGAGGGTTCTTTCTCTTTTCCGGCTTCGTTCTTTTTTTCGTCTCATCTTTCTCTTTCGCCGACAACGAGAAGAGAAAGAAAGATAGAAAGAGATGGAAGAGGAAGACAGATTACTCTCATACTCGCCACAACCTTGACCTACTTAACTTTATCGTTTCTTGATTTTCTCTCTCTCTCTCTCTCTTTCTTTCTCTCTTTGTCTTTCTTCTCTTCTCTCTTTCTTCGTCTGCTTTCGTCTATTTTTTTTTTTTTTAATCATCATCATTATCATCGTCATGAGAACGTATCGATCATCTTCGATAATTGTCCAGTTAAAAAGATTCATCTCAATTCATTTTCGTTGGCACAGGGATATTTTTCGAAATTCGCTTTTTAAAACTGTCCTGTCATATCGAGATTCTATTACTATATTACATGAATCTAGATATTGTGTAAGATACCAGTTCTCTAGTTGAAAGTCGAGGTCGAGGTGGATATTCCAAGGCGAAATGATTTACTACGACAAGTGGCAAGACACGTTGAACGGTAACAAGTGCATAGAGACTTTTTTTTTCTTTCTTTCTTTTTTTCTTTCTTCTCCACTTTTTTCCTCTTTTTTTTTTTCGATGCAATATTAGAAGAAGGTTCATCTAGCGATCTTAGTAACATAATAACTTAGTTTTGATTAGCGTTTGGTTCGGTTATTATAATACTTTGTAATCCTATAAATACTTTACAATTAGATTGGAGATTCTTGAAAGGGAAATGTTTTTAATAAAAAAGAGAGAAAAAGAAAGATAGATAGATAGAGAGAGAGAGAGAGAGAGAGAGAGAGAAAGTTACTTTTTTCAAAATAAAAATTTTTTTTTTAAAGATGAAGATCTCAAAGAGATAAAGAGAGAGAGAGAGAGAGAGAGAGAGAGAGAGAAAGAGAGAGAGCTGCATACAAGGAGTATATAACTCAAGAGAAAATCGTATTACCGATATTATCTAATGATGGAAAGTAGCGCAAGGCCGCTTTCTTCTTCTTACTCGAGTGACTGTTACATCCCCGGTGCTACACATCAACTTCTCGTATCTTTTCTCTCTCTTCTCTCTCTTCTCTTTCTCTTTCTCTCTCTCTCTCTCTCTCTCTTTCTTTCTTTCTCTTTTCAAACGATCCACGGAAGTAAGGAATTAATGCGGTCGTCGAAGAATCGCTACTTCTCGCCTTGAGAAGAAACGCATGGAAAAGTGTTTTCTCACTTTCGTCAATGATGAGTCTCTCCGAGAGATTTGTTGCTAGTGATCGTTCGTCGTGCAAAAAAAAAAAAAAGAATTATTAAATGATTACCTCTTAGCATGATTCAAAAAAAATCTCTAAAAGGATATTACATGGCCTGAAACATAATATCATATTTTTATTTACTTATATTCGTGTTCCGTAGATAAAAAGGTAAACGATGTATTAATATTGTAATAATAATAATAATAATAATAATAATAATAATTATTATTATTATAATGATAATAATAATAATAATAACGACGATGTCACATTCAGTAGATAAGAAAGGAAATAAGATCTTAAAATATTTACTCGGAGGAACGTAATTTCGTGTTTATAATACGTGTCCCTCTATAGTAACGGAACAAGGAACCAACTTGACCGACCTACTTACGTGCGGAGAACGCGCACGCACATTCACACATTCACAAGTCTCGTTCCGAGAATCGTCCTAGGATACTACTTAGCGTGCATTAGCCTTTTAATTCAGCGTTTCTTTTCTCGTTTATTTTTTTTTTATTTCTGTTATTATTATTATCATTATTATTATTATAATTATTAATATTTTTTTTTAATTATTTTTTACGCTCCTTTCTTTTCTCCTAAGCTTCGCATTATTTCTCAATCGTTCGAACTTGTAAAATTTGTTAAAGACACGTATGTACGTATATAAATGATTTACTACGGTAATTCGATCGTAATTCTTAAATCGTTCATTGAATTATTTTTATTCTTTTTAATCTTCAACCTCAATAACTTCATGACTTCGCTTAGGATCTAATGGTGACGTCACAGCAACGATCCCGGATCTTCATACCCGAATGAATTTGCATGCTCGTGTGCACTTCGTGTAACGCGAATATCGATCTTAGGGGTCGTGTATCCTCGTACAAAGTCATCCGAGAACATCGTTGGAACAACGAGGAAGTCGCAAGACTTGAGAGAATACGTATCGAACTACGGGCTCTTTCAAGTATATGTTGGAAACTTATCGCATCGAAGAGAAGAGTATACCCTATCATCGTACTTAAACATTAAATCACGGATGACGTGAGTTTAATCAGATTGAAGGAGAAAAGAAAAAAAAGAAAGGAAAAAGGAACTAAAAAAAGAATCTTTTTAAAATATATCATCGTCATATAAGTTGCTCAAGGTGATTTTAAAAATCGATTACTCGACTTTTCGAGATATTTTAGGTCAATTCGTGTTCTCTTCCTTTTTTCTTTCTCTTCGAAAATTATAAAATATTTTCTAAACTCGTTGAAGAAAGAAAAAAAAATAGTTCGCAGTTTTTGAAAGGAGTAATTGATTTTTTTTTTTTTTTCAATCACGTGAGAACTTTTGGTAATAATTCGTATTAAAGTTTTCAATTTTAGGCTATATATATCTTTATATATATTTATTAATTTTATATATATATATTTTTATATATATTTATTTTTATTTACTTTTTAACCTTAGTCCTATATATATATATTTTTTCTTTTTTTCTTTTCTTCGACATTTTCTAATGAACAGTCAATGTTCGTCGGATGAGATAATGAATGTAACCAGAGCCATAGAAAATTTTTATAAGAAAAGGAAGGATTATACCGGGGAGGGGTAGAGTAGGGTAAAGTAGGGGGGTAGAGTGGCAGACGGTCGGTGCACGAAGGTATTTCGTAATTTGTTGTAGCTCGGTCTACGTAGCCGCGCTAACAAGAGGCCGCGAGTTGCTATACGCTCGTTGAGAAGCAATTTGGTTCGGTCTAAGGTAATATGAGTATGATAGAGATAGAATGCAGCTTGATCCAAGTTTCGATCGTATCGATCTAGTGGACTGAAGGAGGGTGGAGAATTCCTTCAATTAACAAAAGTTCTCGGCGAGAAATCGTTATATATCTCAAGGTAGATATCTTCTCCTCGTCAATTACTGACAAGATTGATGAGTAATTACCAGTCCCTATTCGATTTTACGTCCTCTATATCTCGATATAAAAATTAATGTAACGAGTATAATTAATGTAAAATAACGATAAATCAAGATGGCGTTTATAGTTCATGTATATTTTATGAAAATTTAATTTCCGTCGATTCGAATGATCGGGTCATCAAAGTGCAATGAAACGATTAAAAGAAAGAGAGAAAATAAAAATAAGAAAAAAAAGAAGAAATGAAAGAAAGGAAGAAAAAAGAAGAAAAAAGGGTCAAGAGAAAAGAACCCGAAATAGGCACAGCTCTTTAATGTTGCTTCTATTTCAAGGCAAAGTTCATCGACTCTCAGACCGTGTGTCTTTTTACTGGTCGCTTTTTGTTTCGTAACACGGCCGGCACATGATTCGTCGCGCAGTTAGTGACTGGATATAGTTATAGACACACGTGGGTCGAGACCAAGTAACACGCTCTCTTAAGGAAGCTACAGGCGTTAAAGTCACCACGTATATATTCAGATTTACGCTTTTACGTTTTACACGTAATTTGAATATTTTTTATTACGCTTATCCACCAACTTGCTACCTGTTATCCTCTTTTCTAGAACGCGTCACATAAACATTAAGCATAATATTTGTATATTTAATTTTAGGTCAATCCATTTGTAATAATACTCTCTATCGTCTTAACCAAAGAAAAATGACGAATCAAATAGGAGGATATACATATTTATATTCATTTGGATTCGATAAAACGCGTCTTCTTTGAAAGACGTTATCGGCGAACGTTCAGCGACTGTGACTTTCCGCGTGCGATTTAAATTCAGAACGAAAGAGATAACCGGCGAACAAATTTCAATATAAATCGTTGAGCGTGTTCACACACCGGCAAGACCTTCACCGTGAAGATCGTGAGCGTTCTTGGCTCACCGACCGGTACCAAGATGGCGGCCGTGGCCAAGGAGCGAACGAGCAAAGTCGGCGATTGTGTAATGGCGGTTCCAGTCGGAGGTCTTGCGAGTCTGCGAGAAAGGTGAACGTCCTAAGAGGTTCCTCCTTCTCCTCTTCTCACTCACCCCTCTCCCTCCCTCTCGTTCACTCTTTCTCTTTCTCTCTCTTATCCCCACTTATCTCTTTCTCTCTTTCTTTTTCTGCATTTCCCCCACCCTCTCTTTCCCTCCCCTCCCATTTCCCCTCTCGAGCTTACCTCTCTTCTCAACGCCTCTTTTTCTCTCGCTGGTCTCGTCTTTCTCTCGAATGCCTTAACAACGAATACCAGCCAGTTTAGCGATAGCTACGAGCACGCCATCGCGACGAACAAGTATGCTTATCGTTCGTCTATCGTTCGACAAACTTTTTTTCTTTCTTCGAACAACGAACACCAACCTCGACCATGTTAAACTATTCTTTTGTTTCTTTTTATTTATTCATTTATTTTTTTTTTAATTATATCCTCTAAAGCTACGTATCACCGGAGATACGAATTTGTACGAACGATCATTATATCATTCTTTTCGTACGGCTCATATTCGTCAGTTAGCTCCGAAAGCAATTATAAAATGCATACCTACTATATCCTTCCATTATCGTACCCTTAATTCCTTTCAAATCGAACCTCTATAACCTCGATAAAGTTCAATCGATCCGACCAGACCAGACCAGACCAGAACAGACCAGACAAGACCAGACCTACCTACCTACCTACCTACCTACCTATCTTCCTACCTAACTAATTAACCAACTAACTATCTATCTACCCTCTCTTGGCTTCTTTTAATTTAACTCTCCTCCGTATAATTATTATTGTATCTTCCATTGAAAGTATGTTTGATATAGGTAATATATTTTGAAGTCTAGTTTCGTACTTTCAGTGTTATCACTGAGAAAAAAAAGAAAACAAAAAAAACAAAAGAAAAAAACAAACAAAATAAACAAAAAAAAAGGGAATCGGAAGGAGACTGTCGTTCCTCTCGAGGAAGGGTAATTCGTTGCAATATATTTTACTTCAACAGATAAGTGAAGTCAAGATTCGACACCAAATATATACATACATACATACATACATACATATACACACATATATATACATATGTATACATATACATACGTATATATATATGTTAGAGGGACAGAAGAGTGGAATCGAAAGATAACTCGTAGGAATGTTCGTAAGAAGAAGAAGAAGCAGAAGCAGAAGAAGAAGAAGAAGAAGAAGAAGAAGAAGAAGAAGAAGAAGAAGAAGAAGAAGAAGAAAGAGTAGACCTGGAGAACAACGTGTATCGGGATGAGTGTAAAGATGGCGGACACTAAGTGCCTCGCGGCATGGAATCTGATATTACCTCACCGTAGCCGTGGCAGTGACAGTGGCGCTCTCTCCTCTACACACACCCTCTCCTCTGATCTCCCCCCTTTTTCCACTATCCACACTATATATATATATACACACATACATACATATATATATACACACACATACATACATAGTTTCTTCTATACAGGACAAGCTCTTAACTCCGTTCTCTCCCTTCACCGTTTCTCCTTCCTTCCCGAACAACTTCTCTTTTTCCTCTTTCGAAGACGACGGTTCTCTTCTATACCTTCAACAGCCTCTAGCGTTTGCTCGCTCGCTCGCTCGTTCGTTCGTTCGTTCATTCGCTTGTTCGCTTGCATGCGCGCGCGCGCGCGCGCGTACTCACGCACGTTGCTCCGTTCTACGCGCGTTAACTCTCGCGTTAATTGTATCCGTTCCGTGGTTACTTTTCAATCTCTCTCTCTCTCTCTCTCTCTCTTCCTCTCTCTTTTTCTATCTTTTCTTTTTCTGATTTTCGTTTTACAGATAATACAATTCCTAAGTCTCGTTCGAAAGCAACGTCGAGTAAAGCTATAGGAATTCGTCGTCGGTTTGGAATTTTCCTTTGATATTTTCTACATCGAAAGAATTTTAACGCGAGTATAGCGCGAATAGACGCATCATCGTGAATCATGAGTATAACTTGCGTGAGACAGAAAGAGAGAGAGAGAGAGAAGAAGAGAGAGACCGCTACGATGATGAAATTATTTTCACGGTGAGAGTCCTTTTCTTTTTTTATTCTTTTTTTTTTTTTTCGTTTATGATACCTGTTAATACGTCGACGTGTATATAGTAGGTATATAAGGATCTACAATATAACTATTTATGTATTTTAACGCCCGAGGCGTACGAACGATCCCCATATCGGCTAGATCGATAGCAGCGAATCGAATTGGGCGGAAAGGAGAATCTAAAAGGTCGATGATCCTTCCGCTTGACGATAGAAGATTATAACCGATTTCCGTGTACGTCTTTGTTTCCGGTTTCTAAAGGAATATATTCTTTTGATTATGCTAGCCACGACTCCGTTGCATCGAGTATGATATAAGTAAGTAAGTACTACATAGGTACACGGCAACGTGTAAATTTTCACTCTGACGAATCGACCAACGTTGTAATAACGGCCTATAGCGATTAATCATGGTTCTTCTAGAAGAAACTATTCCATATGAAATATCTCTTGTGATTTGATACGTTGACCGCTAGAATGAATGCTTCTACCTAACAAATGGAATAATATTCTTCCTTTCTCTCTCTCTCTCTCTTTCTCTTTCTTAAATCATAGAATGATTTAACTGTCACGAAATTTCGCGCAAATACATAGCTAGTATACTACTTTAGATTCGTAAAAAAAGTATTTATGACTTATGCTCTCGATGAAATATTCTTAGGAAGTACTGCTTAAGTATAATAAATAAAGAACGCTATAGCGATGCAACGTTTGTGTGTTGTGATAGTTGTACACAGTGCTTAAAGCGAACTCGAATCCTACGATATCAGTATATCGGAACGACCTATGTAACTTCTACTCCCGGAACTATACTACCATTGGTATCAGCATCGTTGCCTATTCAGGCATCTATACGGTTGGAATATTCGGGGAGTTCGATGCATGGACGAGTTCTTACTTCTTCCTAGTAACTTCATTCGTTTCTATCGTTCCAACTCGTGCACTCGTCCGAAATCGATCAAGTGGAAAAATCGAATAGTACGTAAGTACTATTCATATATATATATATATGAATATAATAGTATATGAACATGTAATACATTTGTTACGTATGAATTATGTTATATAAAATAGTAACAAAAGTATCTAAATACATGAGTAGATAATTTTTTGTTATTACTGCAATAGTATTTATGATGTAATTCATCTATCATGGATTACGCTCGAATTACGTTCTGTAAAATAATAATAAGAAAAAAAAAAAATGAGAAAAGATATCTAAACGCATCGTAGACAATTTTTTATCATTACTCCGAATGTTGTATTTACGATGTAATTCATCTATTACGGATTACGCTCAAATTACGTTCTCTAAAATAATAACGAAAGTTATTCGAACGCATCGTATCGCGGACAATTTTTTATTATTACTCCAAACGTATTTAGGATATAATTTATCTATTACGGATTACGTTGGAATTACCTTCCGTTAGATAGTAACATAAATATCTAAACACGTCGTGGAACAATATTTTTTGTTATTACTCCAAATGTATTTTCGATGTAATTACGAATCATTGAATTAAGTTCTATCACGTAAATAATCAAGAACTAATCTAAAAACTTTTATTATTACTTTCAAAACTTATCTAAAGTATTAGTAAAGTTTATAGAATATTAAAAAAAAAAGAAAAAAGAGTAACTAATACAATTAACAAAGACACACATTTCATTTTATTATCAAATTACTTTCCATTTTGAAGAAAGTTTATTACTAGATCGTACGTGAAAATGATCCATCGTGATACCTGATTAAAGTATCTCGTAATCGTTTAAACGATGGATTTCCTTTGTCAAACGGTGTTCTGTAACTGAAAGAAAATATCGACAAAAGTGAAGAAGGACTTTCGCAGGAAGAAACGGGATCGGAAGGTCGCGACGGCTTAGCCGAGAAGTTGCTCTCGGTACTCGACACGTTTAAGAGTCAGGTCGTACGTCCTCCCATTTTACCTCTCTCTCTCTCTCTCTCTGTCTATCTCTCTCTGTCTGTCTCCCTCTCTCCCTGTCCCCTCCATTTCTCTCCTTTTCTCCTTCTCTAGCACTTTCGTCTGTCCCTTTCTATCTTTCTGTCCGACGTATGGCATGGTTCCGTAGGGAGGAGGAAGAGGAAGAGGAGGAAGAGAAGTAAGAGGAGGAGAAGGAGGAGGAGGAGAAGGAGGAGGAGGAGGAGTAGGAGGAGGAGGAGAGGTAGAGGACGAAGAGGAGAAGGGAGGAGCAAGCGCGTTCTCGCCGATCCGCTCCGCCACACGGTCCTCCACGGTGGTAGGTGGGTGTGTAGGACATAGCGGACTTCTGCAGTCAAGGACACGTTCCGCTTACACACACACAAACTCACACATAGACACACATACCTACCCCGTTCACCGTCACACTTAGCATTCCATATTCGCACAGTGTTCGATGTGTTCGAACCATGCGAAAGATAAGACAACGTAGGGTGTACTTATGTACTTATATTGCCTTTTATATATACACACGTATGTATGTATGTATATATATATATATATATATATATATATATATCTCTGCAATATCTGATATCGTAGTTACGTTGTCGGCTAGAACCAACGACGTCTTTCACGTTTTCTTTCTCTGTTAAAACCTCATCGGCTCTTCTCTTTTAGATTAGATAAACGAACGAGTTCGTTGGCCATCTTTCTTTTTCTGTTGTTTCCTCTTTCTCTCTTTTTCTCTCTCTTTCCTTTCAGTGAAACTCACTTGGATCAGTTCTTCGATCACATCTTTCAACGATCGTTAATTCTAAGATTGACGTTAGATCCTTACATAGATTCGAAGGATGGTCTCATTCTGACATTAGAAGCGATTTTAATCGTTTGCATAGCTGATCGAGAAGAACGTGAATCATATTTTCCCCGGTTGATTTCTTATATAACAGACTCGTTGACAAGTGTCACTTCTTTTTCCTTCCTTTTCTTTTTTCTTTCAATCCTGCCCTCCCATTCCCCTTCCCCTCATCCACCCACTCACCCTCTCGCCATTAATTCGGTCGAACATAAAATTCTGCGGTATGCGGAAACGCATAGGTCAATTGTATATATTCAAATTGACGTCTTTTACTTGCCATATCACTGATCAACGATCCGTGTCGAAGAAAGAAGAAAAAAGAAAAAGAAAAAAGTAATAGAGAAAAGAAAAGAAAGAAAAAAATATATATACGGCAACACACGTATATCTATTTAC